>NC_048571.1:15370846-15413346 GCF_013265735.2 Oncorhynchus mykiss
TGCCTAAGACACTGGACTCCTAAGCCATGGATTGTGAGTTCTAGTCCTTTTCTGAAGTGGATGGAAGCAGAGTGGCGCAGCGGGAGCGTGCTGGGCCCATAACCCAGAGGTCGATGGATCGAAACCATCCTCTGCTAAACAGTTTATTTTAAGTGCGAACAACATTTTAAAAAATGTGTCGTTTCATGGACATGTCTCAGTGCCATTATATATATTTTTTTACCTCTTCCAACAGATCGTATAGGTCATACTGTTTACACAGTATCCCAGTGGCCTAAGACACTGGACTCCTAAGCCATGGATTGTGAGTTCTAGTCTTTTCTGAAGTGGATGGAAGCAGAGTGGAGCAGCGGGAGCGTGCTGGGCCCATAACCCAGAGGTCGATGGATCGAAACCATCCTCTGCTAAACAGTTTATTTTAAGTGCGAACAACATTTTTAAAATGTGTCGTTTCATGGGACATGTCTCAGTGCCATTATATATATTTTTTTACCTCTTCCAACAGTTCGTATAGGTCAGATACTGTTTACACAGTATCCCAGTGGCCTAAGACACTGGACTCCTAAGCCATGGATTGTGAGGTTCTAGTCTTTTCTGAGTGGATGGAAGCAGAGTGGAGCAGCGGGAGCGTGCTGGGCCCATAACCCAGAGGTCGATGGATCGAAACCATCCTCTGCTAAACAGTTTATTTTAAGTGCGAACAACATTTTTTAAAAATGTGTCGTTTCATGGGCATGTCTCAGTGCCATTATATATATTTTTTTACCTCTTCCAACAGATCGTATAGGTCATACTGTTTACACAGTATCCCAGTGGCCTAAGACACTGGACTCCTAAGCCATGGATTGTGAGTTCTAGTCTTTTCTGAAGTGGATGGAAGCAGAGTGGAGCAGCGGGAGCGTGCTGGGCCCATAACCCAGAGGTCGATGGATCGAAACCATCCTCTGCTAAACAGTTTATTTAAGTGCGAACAACATTTTTAAAAAATGTGTCGTTTCATGGACATGTCTCAGTGCCATTATATATATTTTTTTACCTCTTCCAACAGTTCGTATAGGTCATACTGTTTTACACAGTATCCCAGTGGCCTAAGACACTGGACTCCTAAGCCATGGATTGTGAGTTCTAGTCTTTTCTGAAGTGGATGGAAGCAGAGTGGAGCAGCGGGAGCGTGCTGGGCCCATAACCCAGAGGTCGATGGATCGAAACCATCTTCTGCTAAACAGTTTATTTTAAGTGCGAACAACATTTTTTTAAATGTGTCGTTTCATGGGCATGTCTCAGTGCCATTATATATATTTTTTTACCTCTTCCAACAGATCGTATAGGTCATACTGTTTACACAGTATCCCAGTGGCCTAAGACACTGGACTCCTAAGCCATGGATTGTGAGTTCTAGTCTTTTCTGAAGTGGATGGAAGCAGAGTGGGAGCAGCGGGAGCGTGCTGGGCCCATAACCCAGAGGTCGATGGATCGAAACCATCCTCTGCTAAACAGTTTATTTTAAGTGCGAACAACATTTTTAAAAAATGTGTCGTTTCATGGACATGTCTCAGTGCCATTATATATATTTTTTTACCTCTTCCAACAGTTCGTATAGGTCATACTGTTTACACAGTATCCCAGTGGCCTAAGACACTGGACTCCTAAGCCATGGATTGTGAGTTCTAGTCTTTTCTGAAGTGGATGGAAGCAGAGTGGCGCAGCGGGAGCGTGCTGGGCCCATAACCCAGAGGTCGATGGATCGAAACCATCTTCTGCTAAACAGTTTATTTTAAGTGCGAACAACATTTTTTTTAAAATGTGTCGTTTCATGGGCATGTCTCAGTGCCATTATATATATTTTTTTACCTCTTCCAACAGTTCGTATAGGTCATACTGTTTACACAGTATCCCAGTGGCCTAAGACACTGGACTCCTAAGCCATGGATTGTGAGTTCTAGTCCTTTTCTGAAGTGGATGGAAGCAGAGTGGAGCAGCGGGAGCGTGCTGGGCCCATAACCCAGAGGTCGATGGATCGAAACCATCCTTCTGCTAAACAGTTTATTTTAAGTGCGAACAACATTTTTAAAAAAATGTGTCGTTTCATGGGCATGTCTCAGTGCCATTATATATATTTTTTTTACCTCTTCCAACAGATTCGTATAGGTCATACTGTTTACACAGTATCCCAGTGGCCTAAGACACTGGACTCCTAAGCCATGGATTGTGAGTTCTAGTCTTTTCTGAAGTGGATGGAAGCAGAGTGGGAGCAGAGTGGAGCATCGGGAGCGTGCTGGGCCCATAACCCAGAGGTCGATGGATCGAAACCATCCTCTGCTAAACAGTTTATTTTAAGTGCGAACAACATTTTTTAAAATGTGTCGTTTCATGGGCATGTCTCAGTGCCATTATATATATTTTTTTACCTCTTCCAACAGTTCGTATAGGTCATACTGTTTACACAGTATCCCAGTGGCCTAAGACACTGGACTCCTAAGCCATGGATTGTGAGTTCTAGTCTTTTCTGAAGTGGATGAGAGCAGAGTGGCGCAGCGGGAGCGTGCTGGGGCCCATAACCCAGAGGTCGATGGATCGAAAACCATCCTCTGCTAAACAGTTTATTTTAAGTGCGAACAACATTTTTTAAAAATGTGTCGTTTCATGGACATGTCCTCAGTGCCCATTATATATATTTTTTACCTCTTCCAACAGTGCGATAGGTCATACTGTTTAACACAGTATCCCAGTGGCCTAAGACACTGGACTCCTAAGCCATGGATTGTGAGTTCTAGTCTTTTCTGAAGTGGATGGGAAGCAGAGTGGAGCAGCGGGAGCGTGCTGGGCCCATAACCCAGAGGTCGATGGATCGAAACCATCTTCTGCTAAACAGTTTATTTTAAGTGCGAACAACATTTTTTTTAAATGTGTCGTTTCATGGGCATGTCTCAGTGCCATTATATATATTTTTTACCTCTTCCAACAGATCGTATAGGTCATACTGTTTACACAGTATCCCAGTGGCCTAAGACACTGGACTCCTAAGCCATGGAGTGTGAGTTCTAGTCCTTTTCTGAAGTGGATGGAAGCAGAGGTGGAGCAGCGGGAGCGTGCTGGGCCCATAACCCAGGAAGGTCGATGGATCGAAACCATCTTCTGCTAAAACAGTTTATCTTTTAAGTGCGAACAACATTTTTTTTTAAATGGGTGTCGTTCATGGGCATGTACCTCAGTGCCATTATATATATTTTTTTACCATCTTCCAACAGATCGATATAGGTCATACTGTTTACACAGTATCCCAGTGGCCTAAGACACTGGACTCCTAAGCCAGGATGGGAGTTCTAGTTTTTCGAAGCCTGGCTGGGATGGCAGAGTGGAAGCAGGGAGGTGCTTGGGCCCATAACCCAGAGTCGATGGATCGAGAACCATCCTCTGCTAAAACAGTTTATTTTAAGTGCGAACAGCATTTTTAAAAAATGTGTCGTTTCATGGGGACATGTCTCAGTGCCATTATATATATTTTTTTACCTCTTCCAACAGATCGTATAGGTCTACTGTTTACACAGTATCCCAGTGGCCTAAGGACACTGGACTCCTAAGCCATGGATTGTGAGTTCTAGCCTTTTCTGAAGTGGATGGAAGCAGAGTGGCGCAAGGCGGGAGCGTGCTGGGCCCATAAACCCAGAGGTCGATGGATCGAAAACCATCCTCTGCTAAACAGTTATTTAAGTGCGAACAACATTTTTTAAAAATGTGTCGTTTCATGGACATGTCTCAGTGCCATTATATATTTTTTTTACCTCTTCCAACAGTTCGTATAGGTCATACTGTTTACCACAGTATCCCAGTGGCCCTAAGACACTGGACTCCTAAGCCATGGATTGTGAGTTCTAGTCTTTTCTGAAGTGGATGGAAGCAGAGTGGAGCAGCGGGAGCGTGCTGGGCCCATAACCCAGAGGTCGATGGATCGAAACCATCTTCTGCTAAACAGTTTTATTTTAAGTGCGAACAACATTTTTTTAAATGTGTCGTTTCATGGGCATGTCTCAGTGCCATTCTATATATTTTTTTACCTCTTCCAACAGATCGTATAGGTCATACTGTTTACACAGTATCCCAGTGGCCTAAGACACTGGACTCCCTAAGCCATGGATTGTGAGTTCTAGTCCTTTTTCTGAAGTGGATGGAAGCAGAGTGGAGCAGCGGGAGCGTGCTGGGCCCATAACCCAGAGGTCGATTGGATCGAAACCATCCTCTGCTAAACAGTTTATTTTAAGTGCGAACAACATTTTTAAAAATGTGTCGTTTCATGGGACATGTCTCAGTGCCATTATCATATATTTTTTTACCTCTTCCAACAGTTCGTATAGGTCATACTGTTTACACAGTATCCCAGTGGCCTAAGACACTGGACTCCTAAGCCATGGATTGTGAGTTCTAGTCTTTTCGGTAAGTGGATGGAAGCAGAGTGGAGCCCGGGAGCGTGCTGGGCCCATAACCCAGAGGTCGCTGGATCGAAACCCATCTCTCTGCTAAACAGTATTATTTTAAGTGCGAACAACATTTTTTATAAATAGAGTCGAATTTCATTGGGCAGTGTCTCAGTGCTCCCATTACTATATGTTTTTACCTGCTTCCTATCAGATATCTTATAGGTTGCAAACTGTTTAGACAGTATCCCCAGTGGCCTAATGGATAAGGCCCTGGACTCCTAAGCCAGGGATTCGTGGGTTAAAGTCCCATCTGGGGTGGCTGGAAGCAGAGTGGTGCAGCGGGAGCTTGCTGGCCCATAACCCAGAGGTCGATGGATCGAAACCATCCTCTGCTAAACAGTGTATTTTAAGTGCGAACAACATTTTTTAAAAATGTGTCATTTTCATGGGCATGTCTCAGTGCCATTATATATATTTTTTTACCTCTTCCAACAGATCGTATAGGTCATACTGTTTACACAGTATCCCAGTGGCCTAAGACACTGGACTCCTAAGCCATGGATTGTGAGTTCTAGCCTTTTCTGAAGTGGATGGAAGCAGAGTGGCGCAGCGGGAGCGTGCTGGGCCCATAACCCAGAGGTCGATGGATCGAAACCATCCTCTGCTAAACAGTTTATTTTAAGTGCGAACAACATTTTTAAAAATGTGTCGTTTCATGGGACATGTCTCAGTGCATTAATATATATTTTTTACCTCTTCCAACAGTTCGTATAGGTCATACTGTTTACACAGTATCCCAGTGGCCTAAGACACTGGACTCCTAAGCCATGGATTGTGAGTTCTAGTCTTTTCTGAAGTGGATGGAAGCAGAGTGGAGCAGCGGGAGCGTGCTGGGCCCATAACCCAGAGGTCGATGGATCGAAACCATCTTCTGCTGAAACAGTTTATTTTAAGTGTGCGAACAACATTTTTTAAATGTGTCGTTTCATGGCATGTCTCAGTGCCATTATATATATTTTTTACCTCTTCCAACAGATCGTATAGGTCATACTGTTTACACAGTATCCCAGTGGCCTAAGACACTGGACTCCTAAGCCATGGATTGTGAGTTCTAGTCTTTTCTGAAGTGGATGGAAGCAGAGTGGCGCAGCGGGAGCGTGCTGGGCCCATAACCCAGAGGTCGATGGATCGAAACCATCCTCTGCTAAACATTTATTTAAGTGCGAACAACATTTTAAAAATGTGTCGTTTCATGGGCATGTCTCAGTGCCATTATATATATTTTTTACCTCTTCCAACAGTTCGTATAGGTCATACTGTTTACACAGTATCCCAGTGGCCTAAGACACTGGACTCCTAAGCCATGGATTGTGAGTTCTAGTCTTTTCCTGAAGTGGATGGAAGCAGAGTGGAGGCAGCGGGAGCGTGCTGGGCCCATAACCCAGAGGTCGATGGATCGAAACCATCCTCTGCTAAACAGTTTATTTAAGTGCGAACAACATTTTTAAAAAATGTGTCGTTTCATGGGCATGTCTCAGTGCCATTATATATATTTTTTTACCTCTTCCAACAGTATCGTATAGGTCATACTGTTTACACAGTATCCCAGTGGCCTAAGACACTGGACTCCTAAGCCATGGATTGTGAGTTCTAGTCTTTTCTGAAGTGGATGGAAGCAGAGTGGCGCAGCGGGAGCGTGCTGGGCCCATAACCCAGAGGTCGATGGATCGAAACCATCCTCTGCTAAACAGTTTATTTTAAGTGCGAAACAACATTTTTAAAAAATGTGTCGTTTCATGGCATGTCTCAGTGCCATTAATATATTTTTTTACCTCTTCCAACAGTTCGTATAGGTCCATACTGTTTACCACAGTATCCCAGTGGCCTAAGACACTGGACTCCTAAGCCATGGATTGTGAGTTCTAGTCTTTTCCTGAAGTGGATGGAAGCAGAGTGGAGCAGCGGGAGCGTGCTGGGCCCATAACCCAGAGGTCCGATGGATCGAAACCATCCTCTGCTAAACAGTTTTATTTTAAGTGCGAACAACATTTTTAAAAAATGTGTCGTTTCATGGGCATGTCTCAGTGCCATTATATATATTTTTTTACCTCTTCCAACAAGTTCGTATAGGTCATACTGTTTACACAGTATCCCAGTGGCCTAAGACACGGGACTCCTAAGCATGGATTGTGAGTTCTAGTCCTTTTCTGAAGTGGATGGAAGCAGAGTGGCGCAGCGGGAGCGTGCTGGTCCCATAACCCAGAGGTCGATGGATCGAAACCATCCTCTGCTAAACAGTTTATTTTAAGTGCGAACCAACATTTTTAAAAAATTGTTCGTTTCATGGGACATGTCTCAGTGCCATTATATATATTTTTTTACCTCTTCCAACAGTTCGTATAGGTCATACTGTTTACACAGTATCCCAGTGGCCTAAGACACTGGACTCCTAAGCCATGGATTGTGAGTTCTAGTCTTTTCTGAAGTGGATGGAAGCAGAGTGGCGCAGCCGGGAGCGTGCTGGGCCCATAACCCAGAGGTCGATGGAGATCGAAACCATCCTCTGCTAAACAGTTTATTTTAAGTGCGAAACAACATTTTTTAAAAATGTGTCGTTTCATGGGCATGTCTCAGTGCCATTATATATATTTTTTTACCTCTTCCAACAGTTCGTATAGGTCATACTGTTTACACAGTATCCCAGTGGCCTAAGACACTGGACTCCTAAGCCATGGATTGTGAGTTCTAGTCTTTTCTGAAGTGGATGGAAGCAGAGTGGCAGCAGCGGGAGCGGTGCTGGCCCATAACCCAGAGGTCGATGGATCGAAACCATCCTCTGCTAACAGTTTATTTTAAGTGCTAACAACATTTTTAAAAAATGTGTCGTTTCATGTGGCATGTCTCAGTGCCATTATATATATTTTTTTACCTCTTCCAACAGTTCGTATAGGTCATACTGTTTACACAGTATCCCAGTGGCCTAAGACACTGGACTCCTAAGCCATGGATTGTGAGTTCTAGTCTTTTCTGAAGTGGCTGGAGAGCAGAGTGGCGCAGCGGGAGCGTGCTGGGCCCATAACCCAGAGGTCGATGGATCGAAACCATCCTCTGCTAAACAGTTTATTTTAAGTGCGAACAACATTTTAAAAATGTGTCGTTTCATGGGCATGTCTCAGTGCCATTATATATTTTTTTACCTCATTCCAACAGTTCGTATAGGTCATACTGTTTACACAGTATCCCAGTGGCCTAAGACACTGGACTCCTAAGCCATGGATTGTGAGTTCTAGTCTTTTCTGAAGTGGATGGAAGCAGAGTGGCGCAGCGGGAGCGTGCTGGGCCCATAACCCAGAGGTCGATGGATCGAAACCATCTCTGCTAAACAGTTTATTTTAAGTGCGAACAACATTTTAAAAAAATGTGTCGTTTCATGGGCATGTCTCAGTGCCATTATATATATTTTTTTACCTCTTCCAACAGTTCGTATAGGTCATACTGTTTACACAGTATCCCAGTGGCCTAAGACACTGGACTCCTAAGCCATGGATTGTGAGTTCTAGTCTTTTCTGAAGTGGATGGAAGCAGAGTGGCGCAGCGGGAGCGTGCTGGGCCCATAACCCAGAGGTCGATGGATCGAAACCATCCTCTGCTAACAGAGTTTATTTTAAGTGCGAACAACAGTTTTAAAAAATGTGTCGTTCATGGGCATGTCTCAGTGCCATTATATATTTTTTTTTACCTCTTCCAACAGTTCGTATAGGTCATACTGTTTACACAGTATCCCAGTGGCCTAAGACACTGGACTCCTAAGCCATGGATTGTAGTTCTAGTCTTTTCTGAAGTGGATGGAAGCAGAGTGCGCAGCGGGAGCGTGCTGGGGCCCATAACCCAGAGGTTGATGGATCGAAACCATCCTCTGCTAAACAATTTATTTTTAAGTGCGAACAACATTTTAAAAATGTGTCGTTTCATGGTCATGTACCCTCAGTGCCATTATATTATTTTTTTTTACCTTCTTCCTAACAGTTCGTATAGGTCATACTGTTTACACAGTATCCCCGTGGCCTAAGACACTGGACTCCTAAGCCATGGATTGTGATTCTAGTCTTTTTCTGAAAGTGGATGGAAGCAGAGTGGCACAGCGGGAGCGTGCTGGGGGGGGCCCATAACCCAGAGGTCGATGGATCGAAACCATCCTCTGCTAAACATTTATTTTAAGTGCGAACAACATTTTTAAAAATGTGTCGTTTCATGGGCATGTCTCAGTGCCATTATATATATTTTTTTACCTCTTCCAACAGTTCGTATAGGTCATACTGTTTACACAGTATCCCAGTGGCCTAAGACACTGGACTCCTAAGCCATGGATTGTGAGTTCTAGTCTTTTCTGAAGTGGATGGAGCAGAGTGGCGCAGCGGGAGCGTGCTGGGCCCATAACCCAGAGGTCGATGGATCGAAACCATCCTCTGCTAAACAGTTTATTTTAAGTGCGAACAACATTTTAAAAAATTTGTCGTTTCATGGGCATGTCTCAGTGCCATTATATATATTTTTTTACCTCTTCCAACAGTTCGTATAGGTCATACTGTTTACACAGTATCCCAGTGGCCTAAGACACTGGACTCCTAAGCCATGGATTGTGAGTTCTAGTCTTTTCTGAAGTGGATGGAGCAGAGTGGCGCAGAGGGAGCGTGCTGGGCCCATAACCCAGAGGTCGATGGATCGAAACCATCCTCTGCTAAACAGTTTATTTTAAGTGCAAACAACATTTTTAAAAATTTGTCGTTTCATGGGCATGTCTCAGTGCCATTATATATATTTTTTTACCTCTTCCAACAGTTCGTATAGGTCATACTGTTTACACAGTATCCCAGTGGCCTAAGACACTGGACTCCTAAGCCATGGATTGTGAGTTCTAGTCTTTTCTGAAGTGGATGGAGCAGAGTGGCGCAGCGGGAGCGTGCTGGGCCCATAACCCAGAGGTCGATGGATCGAAACCATCCTCTGCTAAACAGTTTATTTTAAGTGCGAACAACATTTTTAAAAATTTGTCGTTTCATGGGCATGTCTCAGTGCCATTATATATATTTTTTTACCTCTTCCAACAGTTCGTATAGGTCATACTGTTTACACAGTATCCCAGTGGCCTAAGACACTGGACTCCTAAGCCATGGATTGTGAGTTCTAGTCTTTTCTGAAGTGGATGGAAGCAGAGTGGCGCAGCGGGAGCGTGCTGGGCCCATAACCCAGAGGTCGATGGATCGAAACCATCCTCTGCTAAACAGTTTATTTTAAGTGCGAACAACATTTTAAAAAATGTGTCGTTTCATGGGCATGTCTCAGTGCCATTATATATTTTTTTTTACCTCTTCCAACAGTTCGTATAGGTCATACTGTTTACACAGTATCCCAGTGGCCTAAGACACTGGACTCCTAAGCCATGGATTGTGAGTTCTAGTCTTTTCTGAAGTGGATGGAAGCAGAGTGGCGCAGCGGGAGCGTGCTGGGCCCATAACCCAGAGGTCGATGGATCGAAACCATCCTCTGCTAAACAGTTTATTTTAAGTGCGAACAACATTTTTAAAAATGTGTCGTTTCATGGGCATGTCTCAGTGCCATTATATATATTTTTTTACCTCTTCCAACAGTTCGTATAGGTCATACTGTTTACACAGTATCCCAGTGGCCTAAGCACATGGATTTGTGAGTTCTAGTCTTTTCTGAAGTGGATGGAAGCAGAGTGGCGCAGCGGGAGCGTGCTGGGCCCATAACCCAGAGGTCGATGGATCGAAACCATCCTCTGCTAAACAGTTTATTTTAAGTGCGAACAACATTTTTAAAAATGTGTCGTTCATGGGCATGTCTCAGTGCCATTATATATTTTTTTTACTCTCTTCCAACAGTTCGTATAGGTCATACTGTTTACCAGTATCCCAGTGGCCTAAGACACTGGACTCCTAAGCCATGGATTGTGAGGTTCTAGTCTTTCTGAAGTGGCTGGAGCAGAGTTGGCTACAGCGGGAGCGTGCTGGGCCCATAACCCAGAGGTCGATGGATCGAAACCATCCTCTGCTAAACAATTTATTTTAAGTGCGAACATTTTTAAAAAAATGTGTCGTTTCATGGGCATGTCTCAGTGCCATTATATATATTTTTTTACCTCTTCCAACAGTTCGTATAGGTCATACTGTTTACACAGTATCCCAGTGGCCTAAGACACTGGACTCCTAAGCCAATGGATGGTGAAGTTCTAGTCTTTCTCCGAAGTGGATGATAGCAGAGTGGCGCAGCGGGAGCGTGCTGGGGCCATAACCAGAGGTCGATTGGATCGAAACCATCCTCTGCTAAACAGTTTATTTTAAGTGCGAAAACAACATTTTTAAAAATTTGTCGTTTCATGGGCATGTCTCAGTGCCATTATATATTTCTTTTACCTCATCCAACATTTTTATAGGTCCATACTGTTTACAACAGTATCCCAGTGCCTAAGACACTGGACTCCTAAGCATGGATTGTGAGTTCTAGTCTTTTCTAAAGTGGCTGAGACAGAGTGGCGCAGAGGGAAGCGTGCTGGGCCCCATAACCCAGAGGTCGATGGATCGAACCATCCTCTGCTAAACAGTTTATTTTAAGTGCAAACAACATTTTTAAAAAATTTGTCGTTTCATGGCATGTCTCAGTGCCATTATATATATTTCTTTACCTCATTCCAACAGTTCGTATAGGTCATACTGTTTACACAGTATCCCAGTGGCCTAAGACACTGGACTCCTAAGCATGGATTGTGAGTTCTAGTCTTTTCTGAAGTGGCTGAGAGCAGAGTGGCGCAGCGGGGAGCGTGCTGGGCCCATAACCCAGAGGTCGATGGATCGAAACCATCCTCTGCTAAACAGTTTATTTTAAGTGCAAACAACATTTTTTAAAAAAATGTGTCGTTTCATGGGCATGTCTCAGTGCCATTATATATATTTCTTTACCTCATCCAACAGTTTGTATAGGTCATACTGTTTACACAGTATCCCAGTGGCCTAAGACACTGGACTCCTAAGGCCATGGATTGTGAGTTCTAGTCTTTTCTGAAGTGGCTGAGAGCAGAGTGGCGCAGCGGGAGCGTGCTGGGCCCATAACCCAGAGGTCGATGGATCGAAACCATCCTCTGCTAAACAGTTTATTTTAAGTGCAAACAACATTTTTTAAAAAATTGGTCGTTTCATGGGCATGTCTCAGTGCCATTATATATATTTCTTTACCTCATCCAACAGTTCGTATAGGTCATACTGTTTACACAGTATCCCAGTGGCCTAAGACACTGGACTCCTAAGCCATGGATTGTGAGTTTCTAGTCTTTCTGAAGTGGTTGGAAGCAGAGTGGCGCAGCGGGAGTGTGCTGGGCCCATAACCCAGAGGTCGATGGATCGAAACCAATTCTCTGCTAAACAGTTTATTTTAAGTGCGAACAACATTTTAAAAAAATTTGTCGTTTCATGGGCATGTCTCAGTGCCATTATATATATTTTTTTACCTCTTCCAACAGTTCGTATAGGTCATACTGTTTACACAGTATCCAGTGGCCTAAGACACTGGACTCCTAAGCCATGGATTTGTGAGTTCTAGTCTTTTCTGAAGTGGCTGAGAGCAGAGTGGCGCAGCGGGAGCGTGCTGGGCCCATAACCCAGAGGTCGATGGATCGAAACCATCCTTCTGCTAAACAGTTTATTTTAAGTGCAAACAACATTTTTAAAAATTTTGTCGTTTCATGGGCATGTCTCAGTGCCATTATATATATTTCTTTACCTCATCCAACAGTTTGTATAGGTCATACTGTTTACACAGTATCCCAGTGGCCTAAGACACTGGACTCCTAAGCCATGATTGTGAGTTCTAGTCTTTTCTGAAGTGGCTGAGAGCAGAGTGGCGCAGCGGGAGCGTGCTGGGCCCATAACCCAGAGGTCGATGGATCGAAACCATCCTCTGCTGAACAGTTTATTTTAAGTGCAAACAACATTTAAAAAAAATTTGTCGTTTCATGGGCATGTGTCAGTGCCATTATATATATTTCTTTACCTCATCCAACAGTTCGTATAGGTCATACTGTTTACACAGTATCCCAGTGGCCTAAGACACTGGACTCCTAAGCCATGGATTGTGAGTTCTAGTCTTTCTGAAGTGGCTGAGAGCAGAGTGGCGCAGCGGGAGTGTGCTGGGCCCATAACCCAGAGGTCGATGGATCGAACCATCCTCTGCTAAACAGTTTATTTTAAGTGCAAACAACATTTTTAAAAAATTTGTCGTTTCATGGGCATGTCTCAGTGCCATTATATATATTTCTTTACCTCATCCAACAGTTCGTATAGGTCATACTGTTTACACAGTATCCCAGTGGCCTAAGACACTGGACTCCTAAGCCATGGATTGTGAGTTCTAGTCTTTTCTGAAGTGGATGGAAGCAGAGTGGCGCAGCGGGAGCGTGCTGGGCCCATAACCCAGAGGCCGATGGATCGAAACCATTCTCTGCTAAACAGTTTATTTTAAGTGCGAACAACATTTTTAAAAAAATTGTCCTTTCATGGCATGTCTCAGTGCCATTATATATATTTTTTTACCTCTTCCAACAGTTCGTATAGGTCATACTGTTTACACAGTATCCCAGTGGCCTAAGACACTGGACTCCTAAGCCATGGATTGTGAGTTCTAGTCTTTTCTGAAGTGGATGGAAGCAGAGTGGCGCAGCGGGAGCGTGCTGGGCCCATAACCCAGAGGTCGATGGATCGAAACCATCCTCTGCTAAAGAGTTTATTTTAAGTGCGAACAACATTTAAAAAAAATGTGTCGTTTCATGGGCATGTCTCAGTGCCATTATATATTTTTTTTTACCTCTTCCAACAGTTCGTATAGGTCATACTGTTTACACAGTATCCCAGTGGCCTAAGACACTGGACTCCTAAGCCATGGATTGTGAGTTCTAGTCTTTTCTGAAGTGGATGGAAGCAGAGTGGCGCAGCGGGAGCGTGCTGGGCCCATAACCCAGAGGTCGATGGATCGAAACCATCCTCTGCTAAACAATTTATTTTAAGTGCGAACAACATTTTTAAAAAATGTGTCGTTTCATGGGCATGTCTCAGTGCCATTATATATTTTTTTTTACCTCTTCCAACAGTTCGTATAGGTCATACTGTTTACACAGTATCCCAGTGGCCTAAGACACTGGACTCCTAAGCCATGGATTGTGAGTTCTAGTCTTTTCTGAAGTGGATGGAAGCAGAGTGGCACAGCGGGAGCGTGCTGGGCCCATAACCCAGAGGTCGATGGATCGAAACCATCCTCTGCTAAACAATTTATTTTAAGTGCGAACAACATTTTTAAAAAATGTGTCGTTTCATGGGCATGTCTCAGTGCCATTATATATATTTTTTTACCTCTTCCAACAGTTCGTATAGGTCATACTGTTTACACAGTATCCCAGTGGCCTAAGACACTGGACTCCTAAGCCATGGATTGTGAGTTCTAGTCTTTTCCGAAGTGGCTGAGAGCAGAGTGGCGCAGCGGGAGCGTGCTGGGCCCATAACCCAGAGGTCGATGGATCGAAACCATCCTCTGCTAAACAGTTTATTTTAAGTGCAAACAACATTTTAAAAAAATTTTGTCGTTTCATGGGCATGTCTCAGTGCCATTATATATATTTCTTTACCTCATCCAACAGTTTGTATAGGTCATACTGTTTACACAGTATCCCAGTGGCCTAAGACACTGGACTCCTAAGCCATGGATTGTGAGTTCTAGTCTTTTCTAAAGTGGCTGAGAGCAGAGTGGCGCAGAGGGAGCGTGCTGGGCCCATAACCCAGAGGTCGATGGATCGAAACCATCCTCTGCTAAACAGTTTATTTTAAGTGCAAACAACATTTTTAAAAAATTTGTCGTTTCATGGGCATGTCTCAGTGCCATTATATATATTTCTTTACCTCATCCAACAGTTCGTATAGGTCATACTGTTTACACAGTATCCCAGTGGCCTAAGACACTGGACTCCTAAGCCATGGATTGTGAGTTCTAGTCTTTTCTGAAGTGGCTGAGAGCAGAGTGGCGCAGCGGGAGCGTGCTGGGCCCATAACCCAGAGGTCGATGGATCGAAACCATCCTCTGCTAAACAGTTTTATTTTAAGTGCAAACAACATTTTTAAAAAATTTGTCATTTCATGGGCATGTCTCAGTGCCATTATATATATTTCTTTACCTCATCCAACAGTTCGTATAGGTCATACTGTTTACACAGTATCCCAGTGGCCTAAGACACTGGACTCCTAAGCCATGGATTGTGAGTTCTAGTCTTTTCTGAAGTGGATGGAAGCAGAGTGGCGCAGCGGGAGCGTGCTGGGCCCATAACCCAGAGGTCGATGGATCGAAACCATCCTCTGCTAAACAGTTTATTTTAAGTGCGAACAACATTTTAAAAAAATGTGTCGTTTCATGGGCATGTCTCAGTGCCATTATATATATTTTTTTACCTCTTCCAACAGTTCGTATAGGTCATACTGTTTACACAGTATCCCAGTGGCCTAAGACACTGGACTCCTAAGCCATGGATTGTGAGTTCTAGTCTTTTCTGAAGTGGATGGAAGCAGAGTGGCGCAGCGGGAGCGTGCTGGGCCCATAACCCAGAGGTCGATGGATCGAAACCATCCTCTGCTAAACAGTTTATTTTAAGTGCAAACAACATTTTTAAAAATTTGTCGTTTCATGGGCATGTCTCAGTGCCATTATATATATTTCTTTACCTCATCCAACAGTTCGTATAGGTCATACTGTTTACACAGTATCCCAGTGGCCTAAGACACTGGACTCCTAAGCCATGGATTGTGAGTTCTAGTCTTTTCTGAAGTGGATGGAAGCAGAGTGGCGCAGCGGGAGCGTGCTGGGCCCATAACCCAGAGGTCGATGGATCGAAACCATCCTCTGCTAAACAGTTTATTTTAAGTGCGAACAACATTTAAAAAAAAATTGTCGTTTCATGGGCATGTCTCAGTGCCATTATATATATTTTTTTACCTCTTCCAACAGTTCGTATAGGTCATACTGTTTGCACAGTATCCCAGTGGCCTAAGACACTGGACTCCTAAGCCATGGATTGTGAGTTCTAGTCTTTTCTGAAGTGGATGGAAGCAGAGTGGCGCAGCGGGAGCGTGCTGGGCCCATAACCCAGAGGTCGATGGATTGAAACCATCCTCTGCTAAACAGTTTATTTTAAGTGCGAACAACATTTTAAAAAAATGTGTCGTTTCATGGGCATGTCTCAGTGCCATTATATATATTTTTTTACCTCTTCCAACAGTTCGTATAGGTCATACTGTTTACACAGTATCCCAGTGGCCTAAGACACTGGACTCCTAAGCCATGGATTGTGAGTTCTAGTCTTTTCTGAAGTGGATGGAAGCAGAGTGGCGCAGCGGGAGCGTGCTGGGCCCATAACCCAGAGGTCGATGGATCGAAACCATCCTCTGCTAAACAGTTTATATTAAGTGCGAACAACATTTTTAAAAATGTGTCGTTTCATGGGCATGTCTCAGTGCCATTATATATTTTTTTTTACCTCTTCCAACAGTTCGTATAGGTCATACTGTTTACACAGTATCCCAGTGGCCTAAGACACTGGACTCCTAAGCCATGGATTGTGAGTTCTAGTCTTTTCTGAAGTGGATGGAAGCAGAGTGGCGCAGCGGGAGCGTGCTGGGCCCATAACCCAGAGGTCGATGGATCGAAACCATCCTCTGCTAAACAATTTATTTTAAGTGCGAACAACATTTAAAAAAAATGTGTCGTTTCATGGGCATGTCTCAGTGCCATTATATATTTTTTTTTACCTCTTCCAACAGTTCGTATAGGTCATACTGTTTACACAGTATCCCAGTGGCCTAAGACACTGGACTCCTAAGCCATGGATTGTGAGTTCTAGTCTTTTCTGAAGTGGCTGAGAGCAGAGTGGCGCAGCGGGAGCGTGCTGGGCCCATAACCCAGAGGTCGATGGATCGAAACCATCCTCTGCTAAACAGTTTATTTTAAGTGCGAACAACATTTAAAAAAAAAATTGTCGTTTCATGGGCATGTCTCAGTGCCATTATATATATTTTTTTACCTCTTCCAACAGTTCGTATAGGTCATACTGTTTGCACAGTATCCCAGTGGCCTAAGACACTGGACTCCTAAGCCATGGATTGTGAGTTCTAGTCTTTTCTGAAGTGGATGGAAGCAGAGTGGCGCAGCGGGAGCGTGCTGGGCCCATAACCCAGAGGTCGATGGATTGAAACCATCCTCTGCTAAACAGTTTATTTTAAGTGCGAACAACATTTTAAAAAAATGTGTCGTTTCATGGGCATGTCTCAGTGCCATTATATATATTTTTTTACCTCTTCCAACAGTTCGTATAGGTCATACTGTTTACACAGTATCCCAGTGGCCTAAGACACTGGACTCCTAAGCCATGGATTGTGAGTTCTAGTCTTTTCTGAAGTGGATGGAAGCAGAGTGGCGCAGCGGGAGCGTGCTGGGCCCATAACCCAGAGGTCGATGGATCGAAACCATCCTCTGCTAAACAGTTTATATTAAGTGCGAACAACATTTTTAAAAATGTGTCGTTTCATGGGCATGTCTCAGTGCCATTATATATTTTTTTTTACCTCTTCCAACAGTTCGTATAGGTCATACTGTTTACACAGTATCCCAGTGGCCTAAGACACTGGACTCCTAAGCCATGGATTGTGAGTTCTAGTCTTTTCTGAAGTGGATGGAAGCAGAGTGGCGCAGCGGGAGCGTGCTGGGCCCATAACCCAGAGGTCGATGGATCGAAACCATCCTCTGCTAAACAATTTATTTTAAGTGCGAACAACATTTAAAAAAAATGTGTCGTTTCATGGGCATGTCTCAGTGCCATTATATATTTTTTTTTACCTCTTCCAACAGTTCGTATAGGTCATACTGTTTACACAGTATCCCAGTGGCCTAAGACACTGGACTCCTAAGCCATGGATTGTGAGTTCTAGTCTTTTCTGAAGTGGCTGAGAGCAGAGTGGCGCAGCGGGAGCGTGCTGGGCCCATAACCCAGAGGTCGATGGATCGAAACCATCCTCTGCTAAACAGTTTATTTTAAGTGCAAACAACATTTTTAAAAAATTTGTCGTTTCATGGGCATGTCTCAGTGCCATTATATATATTTCTTTACCTCATCCAACAGTTCGTATAGGTCATACTGTTTACACAGTATCCCAGTGGCCTAAGACACTGGACTCCTAAGCCATGGATTGTGAGTTCTAGTCTTTTCTGAAGTGGATGGAAGCAGAGTGGCGCAGCGGGAGCGTGCTGGGCCCATAACCCAGAGGTCGATGGATCGAAACCATCCTCTGCTAAACAGTTTATTTTAAGTGCGAACAACATTTTAAAAAAATGTGTCGTTTCATGGGCATGTCTCAGTGCCATTATATATATTTTTTTTACCTCTTCCAACAGTTCGTATAGGTCATACTGTTTACACAGTATCCCAGTGGCCTAAGACACTGGACTCCTAAGCCATGGATTGTGAGTTCTAGTCTTTTCTGAAGTGGATGGAAGCAGAGTGGCGCAGCGGGAGCGTGCTGGGCCCATAACCCAGAGGTCGATGGATCGAAACCATCCTCTGCTAAACAGTTTATTTTAAGTGCGAACAACATTTTTAAAAAATGTGTCGTTTCATGGGCATGTCTCAGTGCCATTATATATATTTTTTTACCTCTTCCAACAGTTCGTATAGGTCATACTGTTTACACAGTATCCCAGTGGCCTAAGACACTGGACTCCTAAGACATGGATTGTGAGTTCTAGTCTTTTCTGAAGTGGATGGAAGCAGAGTGGCGCAGCGGGAGCGTGCTGGGCCCATAACCCAGAGGTCGATGGATCGAAACCATCCTCTGCTAAACAGTTTATTTTAAGTGCGAACAACATTTTTAAAAAATGTGTCGTTTCATGGGCATGTCTCAGTGCCATTATATATATTTTTTTACCTCTTCCAACAGTTCGTATAGGTCATACTGTTTACACAGTATCCCAGTGGCCTAAGACACTGGACTCCTAAGACATGGATTGTGAGTTCTAGTCTTTTCTGAAGTGGCTGAGAGCAGAGTGGCGCAGCGGAAGCGTGCTGGGCCCCTAACCCAGAGGTCGATGGATAGAAACCATCCTCTGCTAAACAGTTTATTTTAAGTGCGAACAACATTTTTTTTTAAATGTGTCGTTTCATGGGCATGTCTCAGTGCCATTATATATATTTTTTTACCTCTTCCAACAGTTCGTATAGGTCATACTGTTTACACAGTATCCCAGTGGCCTTAGACACTGGACTCCTAAGCCAAGGATTGTGAGTTCTAGTCTTTTCTGAAGTGGATGGAAGCAGAGTGGCGCAGCGGGAGTGTGCTGGGCCCATAACCCAGAGGTCGATGGATCGAAACCATCCTCTGCTAAACAGTTTATTTTAAGTGCGAACAACATTTTTTTTTAAATGTGTCGTTTCATGGGCATGTCTCAGTGCCATTATATATATTTTTTTACCTCTTCCAACAGTTCGTATAGGTCATACTGTTTACACAGTATCCCAGTGGCCTAAGACACTGGACTCCTAAGCCATGGATTGTGAGTTCTAGTCTTTTCTAAAGTGGCTGAGAGCAGAGTGGCGCAGCGGGAGCGTGCTGGGCCCATAACCCAGAGGTCGATGGATCGAAACCATCCTCTGCTAAACAGTTTATTTTAAGTGCGAACAACATTTTTAAAAAATGTGTCGTTTCATGGGCATGTCTCAGTGCCATTATATATATTTTTTTACCTCTTCCAACAGTTCGTATAGGTCATACTGTTTACACAGTATCCCAGTGGCCTTAGACACTGGACTCCTAAGCCATGGATTGTGAGTTCTAGTCTTTTCTGAAGTGGATGGAAGCAGAGTGGCGCAGCGGGAGCGTGCTGGGCCCATAACCCAGAGGTCGATGGATCGAAACCATCCTCTGCTAAACAGTTTATTTTAAGTGCGAACAACATTTTTTTTAAATGTGTCGTTTCATGGGCATGTCTCCGTGTCATTATATATTTTTTTTTACCTCTTCCAACAGTTCGTATAGGTCATACTGTTTACACAGTATCCCAGTGGCCTAAGACACTGGACTCCTAAGCCATGGATTGTGAGTTCTAGTCTTTTCTGAAGTGGCTGAGAGCAGAGTGGCGCAGCGGAAGCGTGCTGGGCCCATAACCCAGAGGTCGATGGATCGAAACCATCCTCTCCTAAACAGTTTATTTTAAGTGCGAACAACATTTTTAAAAAATGTGTCGTTTCATGGGCATGTCTCAGTGCCATTATATATATTTTTTTACCTCTTCCAACAGTTCGTATAGGTCATACTGTTTACACAGTATCCCAGTGGCCTAAGACACTGGACTCCTAAGCCAGGGATTGTGGGTTCAAGTCCCATCTGGGGTAAATGGAAGCAGAGTGGCGCAGCGGGAGCGTGCTGGGCCCATAACCCAGAGGTCGATGGATCGAAACCATCCTCTGCTAAACAGTTTATTTTTTTACCTCTTCCAACAGTTCGAATAGGTCATACTGTTTACACAGTATCCCAGTGGCCTAAGACACTGGACTCCTAAGCCATGGATTGTGAGTTCTAGTCTTTTCTGAAGTGGATGGAAGCAGAGTGGCGCAGCGGGAGCGTGCTGGGCCCATAACCCAGAGGTCGATGGATCGAAACCATCCTCTGCTAAACAGTTTATTTCAAGTGCGAACAACATTTTTAAAAAATGTGTCGTTTCATGGGCATGTCTCAGTGCCATTATATATATTTTTTCGAAACCATCCTCTGCTAAACAGATTATTTTCAAAAATGAAACGCAAACAGAAATTAGAAAGCTAAATTTCATTTGCGTGTCTCAGTGCTATCCAGTACACATTGTTTTTACTGCTTCTATCAGTTCATACTATTTGCAAAAGGTAGACAGTGCCCCAGTGGCTTAATGGATAAGGCCTCCTAAGCCAGGGATTGTGGGTTCAATTCCCATCTGGGGTGGATGGAAGCAGAGTGGCGCAGCGGGAGTGTGCTGGGCCCATAACCCAGAGGTCGATGGATCGAAACCATCCTCTGCTAAACAGTTTATTTTAAGTGCGAACAACATTTTTAAAAAATGTGTCGTTTCATGGGCATGTCTCAGTGCCATTATATATATTTGTTTACCTCTTCCAACAGTTCGTATAGGTCATACTGTTTACACAGTATCCCAGTGGCCTAAGACACTGGACTCCTAAGCCATGGATTGTGAGTTCTAGTCTTTTCTGAAGTGGATGGAAGCAGAGTGGCGCAGCGGGAGCGTGCTGGGCCCATAACCCAGAGGTCGATGGATCGAAACCATCCTCTGCTAAACAGTTTATTTTAAGTGCGAACAACATTTTTAAAAAATGTGTCGTTTCATGGGCATGTCTCAGTGCCATTATATATATTTGTTTTACCTCTTCCAACAGTTCGTATAGGTCATACTGTTTACACAGTATCCCAGTGGCCTAAGACACTGGACTCCTAAGACATGGATTGTGAGTTCTAGTCTTTTCTGAAGTGGCTGAGAGCAGAGTGGCGCAGCGGAAGCGTGCTGGGCCCATAACCCAGAGGTCGATGGATCGAAACCATCCTCTGCTAAACAGTTTATTTTAAGTGCGAACAACATTTTTTTTTAAATGTGTCGTTTCATGGGCATGTCTCAGTGCCATTATATATATTTTTTTACCTCTTCCAACAGTTCGTATAGGTCATACTGTTTACACAGTATCCCAGTGGCCTTAGACACTGGACTCCTAAGCCAAGGATTGTGAGTTCTAGTCTTTTCTGAAGTGGATGGAAGCAGAGTGGCGCAGCGGGAGTGTGCTGGGCCCATAACCCAGAGGTCGATGGATCGAAACCATCCTCTGCTATACAGTTTATTTTAAGTGCGAACAACATTTTTTTTTAAATGTGTCGTTTCATGGGCATGTCTCAGTGCCATTATATATATTTTTTTACCTCTTCCAACAGTTCGTATAGGTCATACTGTTTACACAGTATCCCAGTGGCCTAAGACACTGGACTCCTAAGCCATGGATTGTGAGTTCTAGTCTTTTCTAAAGTGGCTGAGAGCAGAGTGGCGCAGCGGGAGCGTGCTGGGCCCATAACCCAGAGGTCGATGGATCGAAACCATCCTCTGCTAAACAGTTTATTTTAAGTGCGAACAACATTTTTTTTTAAATGTGTCGTTTCATGGGCATGTCTCAGTGCCATTATATATATTTTTTTAGCTCTTCCAACAGTTCGTATAGGTCATACTGTTTACACAGTATCCCAGTGGCCTAAGACACTGGACTCCTAAGCCATGGATTGTGAGTTCTAGTCTTTTCTAAAGTGGCTGAGAGCAGAGTGGCGCAGCGGGAGCGTGCTGGGCCCATAACCCAGAGATCGATGGATCGAAACCATCCTCTGCTAAACAGTTTATTTTAAGTGCGAACAACATTTTTAAAAAATGTGTCGTTTCATGGGCATGTCTCAGTGCCATTATATATATTTTTTTACCTCTTCCAACAGTTCGTATAGGTCATACTGTTTACACAGTATCCCAGTGGCCTAAGACACTGGACTCCTAAGCCATGGATTGTGAGTTCTAGTCTTTTCTGAAGTGGCTGAGAGCAGAGTGGCGCAGCGGAAGCGTGCTGGGCCCATAACCCAGAGGTCGATGGATCGAAACCATCCTCTCCTAAACAGTTTATTTTAAGTGCGAACAACATTTTTAAAAAATGTGTCGTTTCATGGGCATGTCTCAGTGCCATTATATATATTTTTTTACCTCTTCCAACAGTTCGTATAGGTCATACTGTTTACACAGTATCCCAGTGGCCTAAGACACTGGACTCCTAAGCCAGGGATTGTGGGTTCAAGTCCCATCTGGGGTAAATGGAAGCAGAGTGGCGCAGCGGGAGCGTGCTGGGCCCATAACCCAGAGGTCGATGGATCGAAACCATCCTCTGCTAAACAGTTTATTTTTTTACCTCTTCCAACAGTTCGAATAGGTCATACTGTTTACACAGTATCCCAGTGGCCTAAGACACTGGACTCCTAAGCCATGGATTGTGAGTTCTAGTCTTTTCTGAAGTGGATGGAAGCAGAGTGGCGCAGCGGGAGCGTGCTGGGCCCATAACCCAGAGGTCGATGGATCGAAACCATCCTCTGCTAAACAGTTTATTTCAAGTGCGAACAACATTTTTAAAAAATGTGTCGTTTCATGGGCATGTCTCAGTGCCATTATATATATTTTTTCGAAACCATCCTCTGCTAAACAGATTATTTTCAAAAATGAAACGCAAACAGAAATTAGAAAGCTAAATTTCATTTGCGTGTCTCAGTGCTATCCAGTACACATTGTTTTTACTGCTTCTATCAGTTCATACTATTTGCAAAAGGTAGACAGTGCCCCAGTGGCTTAATGGATAAGGCCTCCTAAGCCAGGGATTGTGGGTTCAATTCCCATCTGGGGTGGATGGAAGCAGAGTGGCGCAGCGGGAGTGTGCTGGGCCCATAACCCAGAGGTCGATGGATCGAAACCATCCTCTGCTAAACAGTTTATTTTAAGTGCGAACAACATTTTTAAAAAATGTGTCGTTTCATGGGCATGTCTCAGTGCCATTATATATATTTGTTTACCTCTTCCAACAGTTCGTATAGGTCATACTGTTTACACAGTATCCCAGTGGCCTAAGACACTGGACTCCTAAGCCATGGATTGTGAGTTCTAGTCTTTTCTGAAGTGGCTGAGAGCAGAGTGGCGCAGCGGGAGCGTGCTGGGCCCATAACCCAGAGGTCAATGGATCGAAACCATCCTCTGCTAAACACTTTATTTTAAGTGCGAACAACATTTTTAAAAAATGTGTCGTTTCATGGGCATGTCTCAGTGCCATTATATATATTTTTTTACCTCTTCCAACAGTTCGTATAGGTCATACTGTTTACACAGTATCCCAGTGGCCTAAGACACTGGACTCCTAAGCCATGGATTGTGAGTTCTAGTCTTTTCTGAAGTGGATGGAAGCAGAGTGGCGCAGCGGGAGTGTGCTGGGCCCATAACCCAGAGGTCGATGGATCGAAACCATCCTCTGCTAAACAGTTTATTTTAAGTGCGAACAACATTTTAAAAAAATGTGTCGTTTCATGGGCATGTCTCAGTGCCATTATATATATTTTTTTACCTCTTCCAACAGTTCGTATAGGTCATACTGTTTAAACAGTATCCCAGTGGCCTAAGACACTGGACTCCTAAGCCATGGATTGTGAGTTCTAGTCTTTTCTGAAGTGGCTGAGAGCAGAGTGGCGCAGCGGGAGCGTGCTGGGCCCATAACCCAGAGGTCGATGGATCGAAACCATCCTCTGCTAAACAGTTTATTTTAAGTGCGAACAACATTTTTAAAAAATGGGTCGTTTCATGGGCATGTCTCAATGCCATTATATATATTTTTTTACCTCTTCCAACAGTTCGTATAGGTCATACTGTTTACACAGTATCCCAGTGGCCTAAGACACTGGACTCCTAAGCCATGGATTGTGAGTTCTAGTCTTTTCTGAAGTGGATGGAAGCAGAGTGGCGCAGTGGGAGCGTGCTGGGCCCATAACCCAGAGGTCGATGGATCGAAACCATCCTCTGCTAAACAGTTTATTTTAAGTGCGAACAACATTTTAAAAAAATGTGTCGTTTCATGGGCATGTCTCAGTGCCATTATATATATTTTTTTACCTCTTCCAACAGTTCGTATAGGTCATACTGTTTACACAGTATCCCAGTGGCCTAAGACACTGGACTCCTAAGCCATGGATTGTGAGTTCTAGTCTTTTCTGAAGTGGATGGTAGCAGAGTGGCGCAGCGGGAGCGTGCTGGGCCCATAACCCAGAGGTCGATGGATCGAAACCATCCTCTGCTAAACAGTTTATTTTAAGTGCGAACAACATTTTAAAAAAATGTGTCGTTTCATGGGCATGTCTCAGTGCCATTATATATATTTTTTTACCTCTTCCAACAGTTCGTATAGGTCATACTGTTTACACAGTATCCCAGTGGCCTAAGACACTGGACTCCTAAGCCAGGGATTGTGAGTTCTAGTCTTTTCTGAAGTGGATGGAAGCAGAGTGGCGCAGCGGGAGCGTGCTGGGCCCATAACCCAGAGGTCGATGGATCGAAACCATCCTCTGCTAAACAGATTATTTTCAAAAATGAAACACAAACAGAAATTAGAAAGCTAAATTTCATTTGCGTGTCTCAGTGCTATCCAGTACACATTGTTTTTACTGCTTCTATCAGTTCATACTATTTGCAAAAGGTAGACAGTGCCCGAGTGGCCTAATGGATAAGGCACTGGCCTCCTAAGCCAGGGATTTTGGGTTCAGGTCCCATCTGGGGTGGATGGAAGCAGAGTGGCGCAGGAGGAGCGTGCTGGGCCCATAACCCAGAGGTCGATGGATCGAAACTATCCTCTGCGAAACAATCTATTTTAAGTGCGAAAAACATTTTTTTTAAAAGTGTCGTTTCATGGGCATGTCTCAGTGCCATTATATATATTTTTTTACCTCATCCAACAGTTCGTATAGGTCATACTGTTTACACAGTATCCCAGTGGCCTAAGACACTGGACTCCTAAGCCATGGATTGTGAGTTCTAGTCTTTTCTGAAGTGGATGGAAGCAGAGTGGCGCAGCGGGAGAGTGCTGGAACCATAACCCAGAGGTCGATGGATCGAAACCATCCTCTGCTAAACAGTTTATTTTAAGTGCAAACAACATTTTTAAAAAATGTGTCGTTTCATGGGCATGTCTCAGTGCCATTATATATATTTTTTTACCTCTTCCAACAGTTCGTATAGGTCATACTGTTTACACAGTATCCCAGTGGCCTAAGACACTGGACTCCTAAGCCATGGATTGTGAGTTCTAGTCTTTTCTGAAGTGGATGGAAGCAGAGTGGCGCAGCGGGAGCGTGCTGGGCCCATAACCCAGAGGTCGATGGATCGAAACCATCCTCTGCTAAACAGTTTATTTTAAGTGCGAACAACATTTAAAAAAAATGTGTCCTTTCATGGGCATGTCTCAGTGCCATTATATATTTTTTTTTACCTCTTCCAACAGTTCGTATAGGTCATACTGTTTACACAGTATCCCAGTGGCCTAAGACACTGGACTCCTAAGCCATGGATTGTGAGTTCTAGTCTTTTCTGAAGTGGATGGAAGCAGAGTGGCGCAGCGGGAGCGTGCTGGGCCCATAACCCAGAGGTCGATGGATCGAAACCATCCTCTGCTAAACAGTTTATTTTAAGTGCGAACAACATTTTTTAAAAATGTGTCGTTTCATGGGCATGTCTCAGTGCCATTATATATTTTTTTTTACCTCTTCCAACAGTTCGTATAGGTCATACTGTTTACACAGTATCCCAGTGGCCTAAGACACTGGACTCCTAAGCCATGGATTGTGAGTTCTAGTCTTTTCTGAAGTGGATGGAAGCAGAGTGGCGCAGCGGGAGCGTGCTGGGCCCATAACCCAGAGGTCGATGGATCGAAACCATCCTCTGCTAAACAGTTTATTTTAAGTGCGAACAACATTTTAAAAAAATGTGTCGTTTCATGGGCATGTCTCAGTGCCATTATATATATTTTTTTAACTCTTCCAACAGTTCGTATAGGTCATACTGTTTACACAGTATCCCAGTGGCCTAAGACACTGGACTCCTAAGCCAGGGATTGTGGGTTCAAGTCCCATCTGGGGTGGATGGAAGCAGAGTGGCGCAGCGGGAGCGTGCTGGGCCCATAACCCAGGGTCGATGGATCGAAACCATCCTCTGCTAAACAGTTTAATTTAAGTGCGAACAACATTTTTTTTAAATGTGTCGTTTCATGGGCATGTCTCAGTGCCATTATATATATTTTTTTACCTCTTCCAACAGTTCGTATAGGTCATACTGTTTACACAGTATCCCAGTGGCCTAAGACACTGGACTCCTAAGCCATGGATTGTGAGTTCTAGTCTTTTCTGACGTGGCTGAGAGCAGAGTGGCGCAGCGGGAGCGTGCTGTGCCCATAACCCAGAGGTCGATGGATCAAAACCATCCTCTGCTAAACAGTTTATTTTAAGTGTGAACAACATTTTTAAAAAATGTGTCGGTTCATGGGCATGTCTCAGTGCCATTATATATATTTTTTTACCTCTTCCAACAGTTCGTATAGGTCATACTGTTTACACAGTATCCCAGTGGCCTAAGACACTGGACTCCTAAGCCATGGATTGTGAGTTCTAGTCTTTTCTGAAGTGGCTGAGAGCAGAGTGGCGCAGCGGGAGCGTGCTGGGCCCATAACCCAGAGGTCGATGGATAGAAACCATCCTCTGCTAAACAGTTTATTTTAAGTGCGAACAACATTTTAAAAAAATGTGTCGTTTCATGGGCATGTCTCAGTGCCATTATATATTTTTTTTTACCTCTTCCAACAGTTCGTATAGGTCATACTGTTTACACAGTATCCCAGTGGCCTAAGACACTGGACTCCTAAGCCAGAGATTGTGGGTTCAAGTCCCATCTGGGGTGGATGGAAGCAGAGTGGCGCAGCGGGAGCGTGCTGGGCCCATAACCCAGAGGTCGATGGATCGAAACCATCCTCTGCTAAACAGTTTATTTTAAGTGCGAACAACATTTTTAAAAAATGTGTCGGTTCATGGGCATGTCTCAGTGCCATTATATATTTTTTTTTACCTCTTCCAACAGTTCGTATAGGTCATACTGTTTACACAGTATCCCAGTGGCCTAAGACACTGGACTCCTAAGCCATGGATTGTGAGTTCTAGTCTTTTCTGAAGTGGATGGCAGCAGAGTGGCGCAGCGGGAACGTGCTGGGCCCATAACCCAGAGGTTGATGGATCGAAACCATCCTCTGCTAAACAGTTTATTTTAAGTGCGAATAACATTTTTAAAAAATGTGTCGTTTCATGGGCATGTCTCAGTGCCATTATATATATTTTCTTACCTCTTCCAACAGTTCGTATAGGTCATACTGTTTACACAGTATCCCAGTGGCCTAAGACACTGGACTCCTAAGCCATGGATTGTGAGTTCTAGTCTTTTCTGAAGTGGATGGATGCAGAGTGGCGCAGCGGGAGCGTGCTGGGCCCATAACCCAGAGGTCGATGGATCGAAACCATCCTCTGCTAAACAGTTTATTTTAAGTGCGAACAACATTTTTAAAAAATGTGTCCTTTCATGGGCATGTCTCAGTGCCATTATATATTTTTTTTTACCTCTTCCAACAGTTCGTATAGGTCATACTGTTTACACAGTATCCCAGTGGTCTAAGACACTGGACTCCTAAGCCATGGATTGTGAGTTCTAGTCTTTTCTGAAGTGGATGGAAGCAGAGTGGCGCAGCGGGAGCGTGCTGGCCCCATAACCCAGAGGTCGATGGATCGAAACCATCCTCTGCTAAACAGTTTATTTTAAGTGCGAACAACATTTTTAAAAAATGTGTCGTTTCATGGGCATGTCTCAGTGCCATTATATATTTTTTTTTACCTCTTCCAACAGTTCGTATAGGTCATACTGTTTACACAGTATCCCAGTGGCCTAAGACACTGGACTCCTAAGCCATGGATTGTGAGTTCTAGTCTTTTCTGAAGTGGATGGAAGCAGAGTGGCGCAGCGGGAGCGTGCTGGGCCCATAACCCAGAGGTCGATGGATCGAAACCATTCTCTGCTAAACAGTTTATTTTAAGTGCGAACAACATTTTAAAAAAATGTGTCGTTTCATGGGCATGTCTCAGTGCCATTATATATATTTTTTTACCTCTTCCAACAGTTCGTATAGGTCATACTGTTTACACAGTATCCCAGTGGCCTAAGACACTGGACTCCTAAGCCATGGATTGTGAGTTCTATCCTTTTCTGAAGCGGATGGAAGCAGAGTGGCGCACCGGGAGCGTGCTGGGCCCATAACCCAGAGGTCAATGGATCGAAACCATCCTCTGCTAAACACTTTATTTTAAGTGCGAACAACATTTTTAAAAAATGTGTCGGTTCATGGGCATGTCTCAGTGCCATTATATATATTTTTTTACCTCTTCCAACAGTTCGTATAGGTCATACTGTTTACACAGTATCCCAGTGGCCTAAGACACTGGACTCCTAAGCCATGGATTGTGAGTTCTAGTCTTTTCTGAAGTGGCTGAGAGCAGAGTGGCGCAGCGGGAGCGTGCTGGGCCCATAACCCAGAGGTCGATGGATAGAAACCATCCTCTGCTAAACAGTTTATTTTAAGTGCGAACAACATTTTAAAAAAATGTGTCGTTTCATGGGCATGTCTCAGTGCCATTATATATATTTTTTTTACCTCTTCCAACAGTTCGTATAGGTCATACTGTTTACACAGTATCCCAGTGGCCTAAGACACTGGACTCCTAAGCCAGAGATTGTGGGTTCAAGTCCCATCTGGGGTGGATGGAAGCAGAGTGGCGCAGCGGGAGCGTGCTGGGCCCATAACCCAGAGGTCGATGGATCGAAACCATCCTCTGCTAAACAGTTTATTTTAAGTGCGAACAACATTTTTTAAAAATGTGTCGGTTCATGGGCATGTCTCAGTGCCATTATATATTTTTTTTTACCTCTTCCAACAGTTCGTATAGGTCATACTGTTTACACAGTATCCCAGTGGCCTAAGACACTGGACTCCTAAGCCATGGATTGTGAGTTCTAGTCTTTTCTGAAGTGGATGGAAGCAGAGTGGCGCAGCGGGAGTGTGCTGGGCCCATAACCCAGAGGTCGATGGATCGAAACCATCCTCTGCTAAACAGTTTATTTTAAGTGCGAACAACATTTTTAAAAAATGTGTCGTTTCATGGGCATGTCTCAGTGCCATTATATATATTTTTTTACCTCTTCCAACAGTTCGTATAGGTCATACTGTTTACACAGTATCCCAGTGGCCTAAGACACTGGACTCCTAAGCCATGGATTGTGAGTTCTAGTCTTTTCTGACGTGGCTGAGAGCAGAGTGGCGCAGCGTGAGCGTGCTGTGCCCATAACCCAGAGGTCGATGGATCGAAACCATCCTCTGCTAAACAGTTTATTTTAAGTGCGAACAACATTTTTAAAAAATGTGTCGGTTCATGGGCATGTCTCAGTGCCATTATATATATTTTTTTACCTCTTCCAACAGTTCGTATAGGTCATACTGTTTACACAGTATCCCAGTGGCCTAAGACACTGGACTCCTAAGCCATGGATTGTTAGTTCTAGTCTTTTCTGAAGTGGATGGAAGCAGAGTGGCGCAGCGGGAGCGTGCTGGGCCCATAACCCAGAGGTCGATGGATAGAAACCATCCTCTGCTAAACAGTTTATTTTAAGTGCGAACAACATTTTAAAAAAATGTGTCGTTTCATGGGCATGTCTCAGTGCCATTATATATATTTTTTTACCTCTTCCAACAGTTCGTATAGGTCATACTGTTTACACAGTATCCCAGTGGCCTAAGACACTGGACTCCTAAGCCATGGATTGTGAGTTCTAGTCTTTTCTGACGTGGCTGAGAGCAGAGTGGCGCAGCGGGAGCGTGCTGGGCCCATAACCCAGAGGTCGATGGATCGAAACCATTCTCTGCTAAACAGTTTATTTTAAGTGCGAACAACATTTTTAAAAAATGTGTCGTTTCATGGGCATGTCTCAGTGCCATTATATATATTTTTTTACCTCTTCCAACAGTTCGTATAGGTCATACTGTTTACACAGTATCCCAGTGGCCTAAGACACTGGACTCCTAAGCCATGGATTGTGAGTTCTATCCTTTTCTGAAGCGGATGGAAGCAGAGTGGCGCACCGGGAGCGTGCTGGGCCCATAACCCAGAGGTCAATGGATCGAAACCATCCTCTGCTAAACACTTTATTTTAAGTGCGAACAACATTTTTAAAAAATGTGTCGGTTCATGGGCATGTCTCAGTGCCATTATATATATTTTTTTACCTCTTCCAACAGTTCGTATAGGTCATACTGTTTACACAGTATCCCAGTGGCCTAAGACACTGGACTCCTAAGCCATGGATTGTGAGTTCTAGTCTTTTCTGAAGTGGCTGAGAGCAGAGTGGCGCAGCGGGAGCGTGCTGGGCCCATAACCCAGAGGTCGATGGATAGAAACCATCCTCTGCTAAACAGTTTATTTTAAGTGCGAACAACATTTTAAAAAAATGTGTCGTTTCATGGGCATGTCTCAGTGCCATTATATATTTTTTTTTACCTCTTCCAACAGTTCGTATAGGTCATACTGTTTACACAGTATCCCAGTGGCCTAAGACACTGGACTCCTAAGCCAGAGATTGTGGGTTCAAGTCCCATCTGGGGTGGATGGAAGCAGAGTGGCGCAGCGGGAGCGTGCTGGGCCCATAACCCAGAGGTCGATGGATCGAAACCATCCTCTGCTAAACAGTTTATTTTAAGTGCGAACAACATTTTTTAAAAATGTGTCGGTTCATGGGCATGTCTCAGTGCCATTATATATTTTTTTTTACCTCTTCCAACAGTTCGTATAGGTCATACTGTTTACACAGTATCCCAGTGGCCTAAGACACTGGACTCCTAAGCCATGGATTGTGAGTTCTAGTCTTTTCTGAAGTGGATGGAAGCAGAGTGGCGCAGCGGGAGTGTGCTGGGCCCATAACCCAGAGGTCGATGGATCGAAACCATCCTCTGCTAAACAGTTTATTTTAAGTGCGAACAACATTTTTAAAAAATGTGTCGTTTCATGGGCATGTCTCAGTGCCATTATATATATTTTTTTACCTCTTCCAACAGTTCGTATAGGTCATACTGTTTACACAGTATCCCAGTGGCCTAAGACACTGGACTCCTAAGCCATGGATTGTGAGTTCTAGTCTTTTCTGACGTGGCTGAGAGCAGAGTGGCGCAGCGTGAGCGTGCTGTGCCCATAACCCAGAGGTCGATGGATCGAAACCATCCTCTGCTAAACAGTTTATTTTAAGTGCGAACAACATTTTTTAAAAATGTGTCGGTTCATGGGCATGTCTCAGTGCCATTATATATTTTTTTTTACCTCTTCCAACAGTTCGTATAGGTCATACTGTTTACACAGTATCCCAGTGGCCTAAGACACTGGACTCCTAAGCCATGGATTGTGAGTTCTAGTCTTTTCTGAAGTGGATGGAAGCAGAGTGGCGCAGCGGGAGTGTGCTGGGCCCATAACCCAGAGGTCGATGGATCGAAACCATCCTCTGCTAAACAGTTTATTTTAAGTGCGAACAACATTTTTAAAAAATGTGTCGTTTCATGGGCATGTCTCAGTGCCATTATATATATTTTTTTACCTCTTCCAACAGTTCGTATAGGTCATACTGTTTACACAGTATCCCAGTGGCCTAAGACACTGGACTCCTAAGCCATGGATTGTGAGTTCTAGTCTTTTCTGACGTGGCTGAGAGCAGAGTGGCGCAGCGTGAGCGTGCTGTGCCCATGACCCAGAGGTCGATGGATCGAAACCATCCTCTGCTAAACAGTTTATTTTAAGTGCGAACAACATTTTTAAAAAATGTGTCGGTTCATGGGCATGTCTCAGTGCCATTATATATATTTTTTTACCTCTTCCAACAGTTCGTATAGGTCATACTGTTTACACAGTATCCCAGTGGCCTAAGACACTGGACTCCTAAGCCATGGATTGTTAGTTCTAGTCTTTTCTGAAGTGGATGGAAGCAGAGTGGCGCAGCGGGAGCGTGCTGGGCCCATAACCCAGAGGTCGATGGATAGAAACCATCCTCTGCTAAACAGTTTATTTTAAGTGCGAACAACATTTTAAAAAAATGTGTCGTTTCATGGGCATGTCTCAGTGCCATTATATATATTTTTTTACCTCTTCCAACAGTTCGTATAGGTCATACTGTTTACACAGTATCCCAGTGGCCTAAGACACTGGACTCCTAAGCCATGGATTGTGAGTTCTAGTCTTTTCTGACGTGGCTGAGAGCAGAGTGGCGCAGCGGGAGCGTGCTGGGCCCATAACCCAGAGGTCGATGGATCGAAACCATTCTCTGCTAAACAGTTTATTTTAAGTGCGAACAACATTTTAAAAAAATGTGTCGTTTCATGGGCATGTCTCAGTGCCATTATATATATTTTTTTACCTCTTCCAACAGTTCGTATAGGTCATACTGTTTACACAGTATCCCAGTGGCCTAAGACACTGGACTCCTAAGCCATGGATTGTGAGTTCTATCCTTTTCTGAAGCGGATGGAAGCAGAGTGGCGCACCGGGAGCGTGCTGGGCCCATAACCCAGAGGTCAATGGATCGAAACCATCCTCTGCTAAACACTTTATTTTAAGTGCGAACAACATTTTTAAAAAATGTGTCGGTTCATGGGCATGTCTCAGTGCCATTATATATATTTTTTTACCTCTTCCAACAGTTCGTATAGGTCATACTGTTTACACAGTATCCCAGTGGCCTAAGACACTGGACTCCTAAGCCATGGATTGTGAGTTCTAGTCTTTTCTGAAGTGGCTGAGAGCAGAGTGGCGCAGCGGGAGCGTGCTGGGCCCATAACCCAGAGGTCGATGGATAGAAACCATCCTCTGCTAAACAGTTTATTTTAAGTGCGAACAACATTTTAAAAAAATGTGTCGTTTCATGGGCATGTCTCAGTGCCATTATATATTTTTTTTTACCTCTTCCAACAGTTCGTATAGGTCATACTGTTTACACAGTATCCCAGTGGCCTAAGACACTGGACTCCTAAGCCAGAGATTGTGGGTTCAAGTCCCATCTGGGGTGGATGGAAGCAGAGTGGCGCAGCGGGAGCGTGCTGGGCCCATAACCCAGAGGTCGATGGATCGAAACCATCCTCTGCTAAACAGTTTATTTTAAGTGCGAACAACATTTTTTAAAAATGTGTCGGTTCATGGGCATGTCTCAGTGCCATTATATATTTTTTTTTACCTCTTCCAACAGTTCGTATAGGTCATACTGTTTACACAGTATCCCAGTGGCCTAAGACACTGGACTCCTAAGCCATGGATTGTGAGTTCTAGTCTTTTCTGACGTGGCTGAGAGCAGAGTGGCGCAGCGTGAGCGTGCTGTGCCCATAACCCAGAGGTCGATGGATCGAAACCATCCTCTGCTAAACAGTTTATTTTAAGTGCGAACAACATTTTTAAAAAATGTGTCGGTTCATGGGCATGTCTCAGTGCCATTATATATATTTTTTTACCTCTTCCAACAGTTCGTATAGGTCATACTGTTTACACAGTATCCCAGTGGCCTAAGACACTGGACTCCTAAGCCATGGATTGTTAGTTCTAGTCTTTTCTGAAGTGGATGGAAGCAGAGTGGCGCAGCGGGAGCGTGCTGGGCCCATAACCCAGAGGTCGATGGATAGAAACCATCCTCTGCTAAACAGTTTATTTTAAGTGCGAACAACATTTTAAAAAAATGTGTCGTTTCATGGGCATGTCTCAGTGCCATTATATATATTTTTTTACCTCTTCCAACAGTTCGTATAGGTCATACTGTTTACACAGTATCCCAGTGGCCTAAGACACTGGACTCCTAAGCCATGGATTGTGAGTTCTAGTCTTTTCTGACGTGGCTGAGAGCAGAGTGGCGCAGCGGGAGCGTGCTGTGCCCATAACCCAGAGGTCGATGGATCGAAACCATCCTCTGCTAAACAGTTTATTTTAAGTGCGAACAACATTTTTAAAAAATGTGTCGGTTCATGGGCATGTCTCAGTGCCATTATATATATTTTTTTACCTCTTCCAACAGTTCGTATAGGTCATACTGTTTACACAGTATCCCAGTGGCCTAAGACACTGGACTCCTAAGCCATGGATTGTTAGTTCTAGTCTTTTCTGAAGTGGATGGAAGCAGAGTGGCGCAGCGGGAGCGTGCTGGGCCCATAACCCAGAGGTCGATGGATCGAAACCATCCCCTGCTAAACAGTTTATTTTAAGTGCGAACAACATTTTTAAAAAATGTGTCGTTTCATGGGCATGTCTCAGTGCCATTATATATATTTTTTTACCTCTTCCAACAGTTCGTATAGGTCATACTGTTTACACAGTATCCCAGTGGCCTAAGACACTGGACTCCTAAGCCATGGATTGTTAGTTCTAGTCTTTTCTGAAGTGGATGGAAGCAGAGTGGCGCAGCGGGAGCGTGCTGGGCCCATAACCCAGAGGTCGATGGATCGAAACCATCCCCTGCTAAACAGTTTATTTTAAGTGCGAACAACATTTTTAAAAAATGTGTCGTTTCATGGGCATGTCTCAGTGCCATTATATATATATTTTTACCTCTTCCAACAGTTCGTATAGGTCATACTGTTTAAACAGTATCCCAGTGGCCTAAGACACTGGACTGTGGGTTCAAGTCCCATCTGGGGTGGATGGAAGCAGAGTGGCGCAGCGGGAGCGTGCTGGGCCCATAACCCAGAGGTCGATGGATCGAAACCATCCTCTGCTAAACAGTTTATTTTAAGTGCGAACAAATTTTTTTTTAAATGTGTCGTTTCATGGGCATGTCTCAGTGCCATTATATATATTTTTTTACCTCTTCCAACAGTTCGTATAGGTCATACTGTTTACACAGTATCCCAGTGGCCTAAGTCACTGGACTCCTAAGCCATGGATTGTGAGTTCTAGTCTTTTCTGAAGTGGATGGAAGCAAAGTGGCGGAGCGGGAGCGTGCTGGGGCCATAACCCAGAGGACGATGGATCGAAACCATCCTCTGCTAAACAGTTTATTTTAAGTGCGAACAACATTTTTAAAAAATGTGTCGTTTCATGGGCATGTCTCAGTGCCATTATATATATTTTTTTACCTCTTCCAACAGTTCGTATAGGTCATACTGTTTACACAGTATCCCAGTGGCCTAAGACACTGGACTCCTAAGCCATAGATTGTGAGTTCTAGTCTTTTCTGAAGTGGCTGAGAGCAGAGTGGCGCAGCGGAAGCGTGCTGGGCCCAGAGGTCGATGGATCGAAACCATCCTCTACTAAACAGTTTATTTTAAGTGCGAACAACATTTTTTAAAAATGTGTCGTTTCATGGGCATGTCTCAGTGCCATTATATATTTTTTTTTACGTCTTCCAACAGTTCGTATAGGTCATACTGTTTACACAGTATCCCAGTGGCCTAAGACACTGGACTCCTAAGCCAGGGATTGTGGGTTCAAGTCCCATCTGTCGTGGATGGAAGCAGAGTGGCGCAGTGGGAGCGTCCTGGGCCCATAACCCAGAGGTCGATGGATCGAAACCATCCTCTGCAAAACAGTTTATTTTAAGTGCGAACAACATTTTTAAAAAATGTGTCGTTTCATGGGCATGTCTCAGTGCCATTATATATTTTTTTTTACCTCTTCCAACAGTTCGTATAGGTCATACTGTTTACACAGTATCCCAGTGGCCTAAGACACTGAACTCCTAAGCCAGGGATTGTGGGTTCAAGTCCCATCTGGGGTGGATGGAAGCAGAGTGGCGCAGCGGGAGCGTGCTGGGCCCATAACCCAGAGGTTGATGGATCGAAACCATCCTCTGCTAAACAGTTTATTTTAAGTGCGAACAACATTTTTTTTAAATGTGTCGTTTCATGGGCATGTCTCAGTGCCATTATATATATTTTTTTACCTCTTCCAACAGTTCGTATAGGTCATACTGTTTACACAGTATCCCAGTGGCCTAAGACACTGGACTCCAAAGCCATGAATTGTGAGTTCTAGTCTTTTCTGAAGTGGATGGAAGCAGAGTGGTGCAGCGGGAACGTGCTGGGCCCATAACCCAGAGGTCGATGGATCGAAACCATCCTCTACTAAACAGTTTATTTTAAGTGCGAACAACATTTTTTAAAAATGTGTCGTTTCATGGGCATGTCTCAGTGCCATTATATATATTTTTTTACGTCTTCCAACAGTTCGTATAGGTCATACTGTTTACACAGTATCCCAGTGGCCTAAGACACTGGACTCCTAAGCCAGGGATTGTGGGTTCAAGTCCCATCTGGGTTGGATGGAAGCAGAGTGGCGCAGCGGGAGCGTGCTGGGCCCATAACCCAGAGGTCGATGGATCGAAACCATCCTCTGCTAAACAGTTTATTTTAAGTGCGAACAACATTTTTAAAAAATGTGTCGGTTCATGGGCATGTCTCAGTGCCATTATATATTTTTTTTACCTCTTCCAACAGTTCGTATAGGTCATACTGTTTACACAGTATCCCAGTGGCCTAAGACACTGAACTCCTAAGCCAGGGATTGTGGGTTCAAGTCCCATCTGGGGTGGATGGAAGCAGAGTGGCGCAGCGGGAGCGTGCTGGGCCCATAACCCAGAGGTTGATGGATCGAAACCATCCTCTGCTAAACAGTTTATTTTAAGTGCGAACAACATTTTTTTTAAATGTGTCGTTTCATGGGCATGTCTCAGTGCCATTATATATATTTTTTTACCTCTTCCAACAGTTCGTATAGGTCATACTGTTTACACAGTATCCCAGTGGCCTAAGACACTGGACTCCTAAGCCATGGATTGTGAGTTCTAGTCTTTTCTGACGTGGCTGAGAGCAGAGTGGTGCAGCGGGAGCGTGCTGTGCCCATAACCCAGAGGTCGATGGATCGAAACCATCCTCTGCTAAACAGTTTATTTTAAGTGCGAACAACATTTTTAAAAAATGTGTCGGTTCATGGGCATGTCTCAGTGCCATTATATATTTTTTTTTACCTCTTCCAACAGTTCGTATAGGTCATACTGTTTACACAGTATCCCAGTGGCCTAAGACACTGGACTCCTAAGCCATGGATTGTTAGTTCTAGTCTTTTCTGAAGTGGATGGAAGCAGAGTGGCGCAGCGGGAGCGTGCTGGGCCCATAACCCAGAGGTCGATGGATCGAAACCATCCTCTGCTAAACAGTTTATTTTAAGTGCGAACAACATTTTTAAAAAATTTGTCGTTTCATGGGCATGTCTCAGTGCCATTATATATATTTTTTTACCTCTTCCAACAGTTCGTATAGGTCCTACTGTTTACACAGTATCCCAGTGGCCTAAGACACTGGACTCCTAAGCCATGGATTGTGAGTTCTAGTCTTTTCTGACGTGGCTGAGAGCACAGTGGCGCAGCGAGAGCAGAGTGGCGCAGCGGGAGCGTGCTGGGCCCATAACCCAGAGGTTGATGGATCGAAACCATCCTCTGCTAAACAGTTTATTTTAAGTGCGAACAACATTTTTTTTAAATATGTCGTTTCATGGGCATGTCTCAGTGCCATTATATATATTTTTTTACCTCTTCCAACAGTTCGTATAGGTCATACTGTTTACACAGTATCCCAGTGGCCTAAGACACTGGACTCCTAAGCCATGGATTGTGAGTTCTAGTCTTTTCTGACGTGGCTGAGAGCAGAGTGGCGCAGCGGGAGCGTGCTGTGCCCATAACCCAGAGGTCGATGGATCGAAACCATCCTCTGCTAAACAGTTTATTTTAAGTGCGAACAACATTTTTAAAAAATGTGTCGGTTCATGGGCATGTCTCAGTGCCATTATATATATTTTTTTTACCTCTTCCAACAGTTCGTATAGGTCATACTGTTTACACAGTATCCCAGTGGCCTAAGACACTGGACTCCTAAGCCATGGATTGTTAGTTCTAGTCTTTTCTGAAGTGGATGGAAGCAGAGTGGTGCAGCGGGAGCGTGCTGGGCCCATAACCCAGAGATCGATGGATCGAAACCATCCTCTGCTAAACAGTTTATTTTAAGTGCGAACAACATTTTTAAAAAATTTGTCGTTTCATGGGCATGTCTCAGTGCCATTATATATATTTTTTTACCTCTTCCAACAGTTCGTATAGGTCATACTGTTTACACAGTATCCCAGTGGCCTAAGACACTGGACTCCTAAGCCATGGATTGTTAGTTCTAGTCTTTTCTGAAGTGGATGGAAGCAGAGTGGCGCAGCGGGAGCTTGCTGGGCCCATAACCCAGAGGTCGATGGATCGAAACCATCCTCTGCTAAACAGTTTATTTTAAGTGCGAACAACATTTTTTAAAAATTTGTCGTTTCATGGGCATGTCTCAGTGCCATTATATATATTTTTTTACCTCTTCCAACAGTTCGTATAGGTCATACTGTTTACACAGTATCCCAGTGGCCTAAGACACTGGACTCCTAAGCCATGGATTGTGAGTTCTAGTCTTTTCTGACGTGGCTGAGAGCAGAGTGGCGCAGCGGGAGCGTGCTGTGCCCATAACCCAGAGGTCGATGGATCGAAACCATCCTCTGCAAAACAGTTTATTTTAAGTGCGAACAACATTTTTTAAAAATGTGTCGTTTCATGGGCATGTCTCAGTGCCATTATATATATTTTTTTACCTCTTCCAACAGTTCGTATAGGTCATACTGTTTACACAGTATCCCAGTGGCCTAAGACACTGAACTCCTAAGCCAGGGATTGTGGGTTCAAGTCCCATCTGGGGTAGATGGAAGCAGAGTGGCGCAGCGGGAGCGTGCTGGGCCCATAACCCAGAGGTTGATGGATCGAAACCATCCTCTGCTAAACAGTTTATTTTAAGTGCGAACAACATTTTTTTTAAATGTGTCGTTTCATGGGCATGTCTCAGTGCCATTATATATATTTTTTTACCTCTTCCAACAGTTCGTATAGGTCATACTGTTTACACAGTATCCCAGTGGCCTAAGACACTGGACTCCTAAGCCATGGATTGTGAGTTCTAGTCTTTTCTGAAGTGGATGGAAGCAGAGTGGCGCAGCGGGAGCGTGCTGGGCCCATAACCCAGAGGTCGATGGATCGAAACCATCCTCTGCTAAACAGTTTATTTTAAGTGCGAACAACATTTTTAAAAAATGTGTCGGTTCATGGGCATGTCTCAGTGCCATTATATATATTTTTTTACCTCTTCCAACAGTTCGTATAGGTCATACTGTTTACACAGTATCCCAGTGGCCTAAGACACTGAACTCCTAAGCCAGGGATTGTGGGTTCAAGTCCCATCTGGGGTGGATGGAAGCAGAGTGGTGCAGCGGGAGCGTGCTGGGCCCATAACCCAGAGGTTGATGGATCGAAACCATCCTCTGCTAAACAGTTTATTTTAAGTGCGAACAACATTTTTTTTAAATGTGTCGTTTCATGGGCATGTCTCAGTGCCATTATATATATTTTTTTACCTCTTCCAACAGTTCGTATAGGTCATACTGTTTACACAGTATCCCAGTGGCCTAAGACACTGGACTCCTAAGCCATGGATTGTGAGTTCTAGTCTTTTCTGACGTGGCTGAGAGCAGAGTGGCGCAGCGGGAGCGTGCTGTGCCCATAACCCAGAGGTCGATGGATCGAAACCATCCTCTGCTAAACAGTTTATTTTAAGTGCGAACAACATTTTTAAAAAATGTGTCGGTTCATGGGCATGTCTCAGTGCCATTATATATATTTTTTTTACCTCTTCCAACAGTTCGTATAGGTCATACTGTTTACACAGTATCCCAGTGGCCTAAGACACTGGACTCCTAAGCCATGGATTGTTAGTTCTAGTCTTTTCTGAAGTGGATGGAAGCAGAGTGGCGCAGCGGGAGCGTGCTGGGCCCATAACCCAGAGGTCGATGGATCGAAACCATCCTCTGCTAAACAGTTTATTTTAAGTGCGAACAACATTTTTAAAAAATTTGTCGTTTCATGGGCATGTCTCAGTGCCATTATATATATTTTTTTACCTCTTCCAACAGTTCGTATAGGTCATACTGTTTACACAGTATCCCAGTGGCCTAAGACACTGGACTCCTAAGCCATGGATTGTGAGTTCTAGTCTTTTCTGACGTGGCTGAGAGCGGAGTGGCGCAGCGGGAGCGTGCTGTGCCCATAACCCAGAGGTCGATGGATCGAAACCATCCTCTGCAAAACAGTTTATTTTAAGTGCGAACAACATTTTTAAAAAATGTGTTGTTTCATGGGCATGTCTCAGTGCCATTATATATTTTTTTTTACCTCTTCCAACAGTTCGTATAGGTCATACTGTTTACACAGTATCCCAGTGGCCTAAGACACTGAACTCCTAAGCCAGGGATTGTGGGTTCAAGTCCCATCTGGGGTGTATGGAAGCAGAGTGGCGCAGCGGGAGCGTGCTGGGCCCATAACCCAGAGGTTGATGGATCGAAACCATCCTCTGCTAAACAGTTTATTTTAAGTGCGAACAACATTTTTTTTAAATGTGTCGTTTCATGGGCATGTCTCAGTGCCATTATATATATTTTTTTACCTCTTCCAACAGTTCGTATAGGTCATACTGTTTACACAGTATCCCAGTGGCCTAAGACACTGGACTCCTAAGCCATGGATTGTGAGTTCTAGTCTTTTCTGAAGTGGATGGAAGCAGAGTGGCGCAGCGGGAGCGTGCTGGGCCCATAACCCAGAGGTCGATGGATCGAAACCATCCTCTGCTAAACAGTTTATTTTAAGTGCGAACAACATTTTTAAAAAATGTGTCGGTTGATGGGCATGTCTCAGTGCCATTATATATTTTTTTTTACCTCTTCCAACAGTTCGTATAGGTCATACTGTTTACACAGTATCCCAGTGGCCTAAGACACTGAACTCCTAAGCCAGGGATTGTGGGTTCAAGTCCCATCTGGGGTGGATGGAAGCAGAGTGGCGCAGCGGTAGCGTGCTGGGCCCATAACCCAGAGGTTGATGGATCGAAACCATCCTCTGCTAAACAGTTTATTTTAAGTGCGAACAACATTTTTTTTAAATGTGTCGTTTCATGGGCATGTCTCAGTGCCATTATATATTTTTTTTTACCTCTTCCAACAGTTCGTATAGGTCATACTGTTTACAAAATATCCCAGTGGCCTAAGACACTGGACTCCTAAGCCATGGATTGTTAGTTCTAGTCTTTTCTGAAGTGGATGGAAGCAGAGTGGCGCAGCGGGAGCGTGCTGGGCCCATAACCCAGAGGTCGATGGATCGAAACCATCCTCTGCTAAACAGTTTATTTTAAGTGCGAACAATATTTTTAAAAAAATTGTCGTTTCATGGGCATGTCTCAGTGCCATTATATATATTTTTTTACCTCTTCCAACAGTTCGTATAGGTCATACTGTTTACACAGTATCCCAGTGGCCTAAGACACTGGACTCCTAAGCCATGGATTGTGAGTTCTAGTCTTTTCTGACGTGGCTGAGAGCAGAGTGGCGCAGCGGGAGCGTGCTGTGCCCATAACCCAGAGGTCGATGGATCGAAACCATCCTCTGCTAAACAGTTTATTTTAAGTGCGAACAACATTTTTAAAAAATGTGTCGGTTCATGGGCATGTCTCAGTGCCATTATATATTTTTTTTTACCTCTTCCAACAGTTCGTATAGGTCATACTGTTTACACAGTATCCCAGTGGCCTAAGACACTGGACTCCTAAGCCATGGATTGTTAGTTCTAGTCTTTTCTGAAGTGGATGGAAGCAGAGTGGCGCAGCGGGAGCGTGCTGGGCCCACAACCCAGAGGTCGATGGATAGAAACCATCCTCTGCTAAACAGTTTATTTTAAGTGCGAACAACATTTTTAAAAAATGTGTCGTTTCATGGGCATGTCTCAGTGCCATTATATATATTTTTTTACCTCTTCCAACAGTTCGTATAGGTCATACTGTTTACACAGTATCCCAGTGGCCTAAGACACTGGACTCCTAAGCCATGGATTGTGAGTTCTAGTCTTTTCTGACGTGGCTGAGAGCAGAGTGGCGCAGCGGGAGCGTGCTGTGCCCATAACCCAGAGGTCGATGGATCGAAACCATCCTCTGCAAAACAGTTTATTTTAAGTGCGAACAACATTTTTTAAAAATGTGTCGTTTCATGGGCATGTCTCAGTGCCATTATATATATTTTTTTACCTCTTCCAACAGTTCGTATAGGTCATACTGTTTACACAGTATCCCAGTGGCCTAAGACACTGAACTCCTAAGCCAGGGATTGTGGGTTCAAGTCCCATCTGGGGTAGATGGAA
>NC_048571.1:15415846-15463346 GCF_013265735.2 Oncorhynchus mykiss
TCCTCTGCTAAACAGTTTATTTTAAGTGCGAACAACATTTTTAAAAAAATTGTCGTTTCATGGGCATGTCTCAGTGCCATTATATATATTTTTTTACCTCTTCCAACAGTTCGTATAGGTCATACTGTTTACACAGTATCCCAGTGGCCTAAGACACTGGACTCCTAAGCCATGGATTGTGAGTTCTAGTCTTTTCTGACGTGGCTGAGAGCAGAGTGGCGCAGCGGGAGCGTGCTGTGCCCATAACCCAGAGGTCGATGGATCGAAACCATCCTCTGCTAAACAGTTTATTTTAAGTGCGAACAACATTTTTAAAAAATGTGTCGGTTCATGGGCATGTCTCAGTGCCATTATATATTTTTTTTTACCTCTTCCAACAGTTCGTATAGGTCATACTGTTTACACAGTATCCCAGTGGCCTAAGACACTGGACTCCTAAGCCATGGATTGTTAGTTCTAGTCTTTTCTGAAGTGGATGGAAGCAGAGTGGCGCAGCGGGAGCGTGCTGGGCCCACAACCCAGAGGTCGATGGATAGAAACCATCCTCTGCTAAACAGTTTATTTTAAGTGCGAACAACATTTTTTTTAAATGTGTCGTTTCATGGGCATGTCTCAGTGCCATTATATATTTTTTTTTACCTCTTCCAACAGTTCGTATAGGTCATACTGTTTACAAAATATCCCAGTGGCCTAAGACACTGGACTCCTAAGCCATGGATTGTTAGTTCTAGTCTTTTCTGAAGTGGATGGAAGCAGAGTGGCGCAGCGGGAGCGTGCTGGGCCCATAACCCAGAGGTCGATGGATCGAAACCATCCTCTGCTAAACAGTTTATTTTAAGTGCGAACAACATTTTTAAAAAAATTGTCGTTTCATGGGCATGTCTCAGTGCCATTATATATATTTTTTTACCTCTTCCAACAGTTCGTATAGGTCATACTGTTTACACAGTATCCCAGTGGCCTAAGACACTGGACTCCTAAGCCATGGATTGTGAGTTCTAGTCTTTTCTGACGTGGCTGAGAGCAGAGTGGCGCAGCGGGAGCGTGCTGTGCCCATAACCCAGAGGTCGATGGATCGAAACCATCCTCTGCTAAACAGTTTATTTTAAGTGCGAACAACATTTTTAAAAAATGTGTCGGTTCATGGGCATGTCTCAGTGCCATTATATATTTTTTTTTACCTCTTCCAACAGTTCGTATAGGTCATACTGTTTACACAGTATCCCAGTGGCCTAAGACACTGGACTCCTAAGCCATGGATTGTTAGTTCTAGTCTTTTCTGAAGTGGATGGAAGCAGAGTGGCGCAGCGGGAGCGTGCTGGGCCCACAACCCAGAGGTCGATGGATAGAAACCATCCTCTGCTAAACAGTTTATTTTAAGTGCGAACAACATTTTTAAAAAATGTGTCGTTTCATGGGCATGTCTCAGTGCCATTATATATATTTTTTTACCTCTTCCACCAGTTCGTATAGGTCATACTGTTTAAACAGTATCCCAGTGGCCTAAGACACTGGACTGTGGGTTCAAGTCCCATCTGGGGTGGATGGAAGCAGAGTGGCGCAGCGGGAGCGTGCTGGGCCCATAACCCAGAGGTCGATGGATCGAAACCATCCTCTGCTAAACAGTTTATTTTAAGTGCGAACAACATTTTTTTTAAATGTGTCGTTTCATGGGCATGTCTCAGTGCCATTATATATATTTTTTTACCTCTTCCAACAGTTCGTATAGGTCATACTGTTTACACAGTATCCCAGTGGCCTAAATCACTGGACTACTAAGCCATGGATTGTGAGTTCTAGTCTTTTCTGAAGTGGATGGAAGCAAAGTGGCGGAGCGGGAGCGTGCTGGGGCCATAACCCAGAGGTCGATGGATTGAAACCATCCTCTGCTAAACAGTTTATTTCAAGTGCGAACAACATTTTTAAAAAATGTGTCGTTTCATGGGCATCTCTCAGTGCCATTATATATATTTTTTTACGTCTTCCAACAGTTCGTATAGGTCATACTGTTTACACAGTATCCCAGTGGCCTAAGACACTGGACTCCTAAGCCAGGGATTGTGGGTTCAAGTCCCATCTGGGGTGGATGGAAGCAGAGTGGCGCAGCGGGAGCGTCCTGGGCCCATAACCCAGAGGTCGATGGATTGAAACCATCCTCTGCAAAACAGTTTATTTTAAGTGCGAACAACATTTTTAAAAAATGTGTCGTTTCATGGGCATGTCTCAGTGCCATTATATATATTTTTTTACCTCTTCCAACAGTTCGTATAGGTCATACTGTTTACACAGTATCCCAGTGGCCTAAGACACTGAACTCCTAAGCCAGGGATTGTGGGTTCAAGTCCCATCTGGGGTGGATGGAAGCAGAGTGGCGCAGCGGGAGCGTGCTGGGCCCATAACCCAGAGGTCGATGGATCGAAACCATCCTCTGCTAAACAGTTTATTTTAAGTGCGAACAACGTTTTTTTTAAATGTGTCGTTTCATGGGCATGTCTCAGTGCCATTATATATATTTTTTTACCTCTTCCAACAGTTCGTATAGGTCATACTGTTTACACAGTATCCCAGTGGCCTAAGACACTGGACTCCTAAGCCAGGGATTGTGAGTTCTAGTCTTTTCTGAAGTGGATGGAAGCAGAGTCGCGCAGCGGGAGCGTGCTGTGCCCATAACCCAGAGGTCGATGGATCGAAACCATCCTCTGCTAAACAGTTTATTTTAAGTGCGAACAACATTTTAAAAAAATGTGTCGTTTCATGGGCATGTCTCAGTGCCATTATATATATTTTTTTACCTCTTCCAACAGTTCGTATAGGTCATACTGTTTACACAGTATCCCAGTGGCCTAAGACACTGGACTCCTAAGCCAGGGATTGTGGGTTCAAGTCCCATCTGGGGTGGATGGAAGCAGAGTGGCGAAGCGGGAGCGTGCTGGGCCCCTAACCCGGAGGTCGATGGATCGAAACCATCCTCTGCTAAACAGTTTATTTTAAGTGCGAACAACATTTTTAAAAAAATTGTCGTTTCATGGGCATGTCTCAGTGCCATTATATATATTTTTTTAACTCTTCCAACAGTTCGTATAGGTCATACTGTTTACACAGTATCCCAGTGGCCTAAGACACTGGACTCCTAAGCCATGGATTGTGAGTTCTAGTCTTTTCTGAAGTGGATGGAAGCAGAGTGGCGCAGCGGGAGCGTGCTGGGCCCATAACCCAGAGGTCGATGGATCGAAACCATCCTCTGCTAAACAGTTTATTTTAAGTGCGAACAACATTTTTAAAAAATGTGTCGTTTCATGGGCATGTCTCAGTGCCATTATATATATTTTTTTACCTCTTCCAACAGTTCGTATAGGTCATACTGTTTACACAGTATCCCAGTGGCCTAAGACACTGGACTCCTAAGCCATGGATTGTGAGTTCTAGTCTTTTCTGAAGTGGCTGAGAGCAGAGTGGCGCAGCGGCAGCGTGCTGGGCCCATAACCCAGAGGTCGATGGATAGAAACCATCCTCTGCTAAACAGTTTATTTTAAGTGCGAACAACATTTTTTTAAAATGTGTCGTTTCATGGGCATGTCTCAGTGCCATTATAATTTTTTGTTTACCTCTTCCAACAGTTCGTATAGGTCATACTGTTTACACAGTATCCCAGTGGCCTAAGACACTGGACTCCTAAACCATGGATTGTGAGTTCTAGTCTTTTCTGAAGTGGCTGAGAGCAGAGTGGCGCAGCGGAAGTGTGCTGGGCCCATAACCCAGAGGTCGATGGATCGAAACCATCCTCTGCTAAACAGTTTATTTTAAGTGCGAACAACATTTTAAAAAAATGTGTCGTTTCATGGGCATGTCTCAGTGCCATTATATATATTTTTTTACCTCTTCCAACAGTTCGTATAGGTCATACTGTTTACACAGTATCCCAGTGGCCTAAGACACTGGACTCCTAAGCCAGGGATTGTGGGTTCAAGTCCCATCTGGGGTGGATGGAAGCAGAGTGGCGAAGCGGGAGCGTGCTGGGCCCCTAACCCGGAGGTCGATGGATCGAAACCATCCTCTGCTAAACAGTTTATTTTAAGTGCGAACAACATTTTTAAAAAATTTGTCGTTTCATGGGCATGTCTCAGTGCCATTATATATATTTTTTTACCTCTTCCAACAGTTCGTATAGGTCATACTGTTTACACAGTATCCCAGTGGCCTAAGACACTGGACTCCTAAGCCATGGATTGTGAGTTCTAGTCTTTTCTGAAGTGGATGGAAGCAGAGTGGCGCAGCGGGAGCGTGCTGGGCCCATAACCCAGAGGTCGATGGATCGAAACCATCCTCTGCTAAACAGTTTATTTTAAGTGCGAACAACATTTTTAAAAAATGTGTCGTTTCATGGGCATGTCTCAGTGCCATTATATATATTTTTTTACCTCTTCCAACAGTTCGTATAGGTCATACTGTTTACACAGTATCCCAGTGGCCTAAGACACTGGACTCCTAAGCCATGGATTGTGAGTTCTAGTCTTTTCTGAAGTGGCTGAGAGCAGAGTGGCGCAGCGGCAGCGTGCTGGGCCCATAACCCAGAGGTCGATGGATAGAAACCATCCTCTGCTAAACAGTTTATTTTAAGTGCGAACAACATTTTTTTAAAATGTGTCGTTTCATGGGCATGTCTCAGTGCCATTATAATTTTTTGTTTACCTCTTCCAACAGTTCGTATAGGTCATACTGTTTACACAGTATCCCAGTGGCCTAAGACACTGGACTCCTAAACCATGGATTGTGAGTTCTAGTCTTTTCTGAAGTGGCTGAGAGCAGAGTGGCGCAGCGGAAGTGTGCTGGGCCCATAACCCAGAGGTCGATGGATCGAAACCATCCTCTGCTAAACAGATTCTTTTCAAAAATGAAACGCAAACAGAAATTAGAAAGCTAAATTTCATTTGCGTGTCTCAGTGCTATCCAGTACACATTGTTTTTACTGATTCTATCAGTTCATACTATTTGCATAAGGTAGACAGTACCCCAGTGGCCTAATGGATAAGGCACTGGCCTCCTAAGCCAGGGATTGTGGGTTCAAGTCCCATCTGGGGTGGATGGAAGCGGAGTGGCGCAGCGGAAGCGGAACCACTCTGCTAGCGGCAACTTCAGAAAAGACTAGAACTCACAATCCATGGCTTAGGAGTCTAGTGTCTTAGGCCACTGGGATACTGTGTAAACAGTATGACCTATACGAACTGTTGGAAGAGGTAAAAAAAATGTATAATGGCACTGAAACGACACATTTTTTTAAAAAGTTGTTCGCACTTAAAATAAACTGTTTAGCAGAGGATGGTTTCGATCCATCGACCTCTGGGTTATGGGTCCAGCACGCTTCCACTACGCCACTCTGCTCTCAGCCACTTCAGAAAAGACTAGAACTCACAATCCATGGCTTAGGAGGCCAGTGTCTTAGGCCACTGGGGATCTTTGTAATCAATATGACCAATACAACCTTCACCAAGCTAGTTATGTTATACTCACAGACATTATGTTAACAGTTTTAGGAATTTCAGAGTGTTTTCTATCCTATTCTACCAATTAAATGCATATCCTAGCATCTGAGCCTGAGTAACAGGCAGTTTACTTTGGGCATGTCAATCATCTGGAAATTCTGAAAAAAGGACCCTATCCCTAAGAAGTTTTAATGTTAATGGATAAGCCAGAATCAAGTTGTATACACTGAGTAAACCAAACATTCGGAAACACCATCCTAAGGTGATTCGGGGGCAATTGTGTCTGTAATGATACCTCAAGCACTGAGATGCAGTGCCTTAGACCACTGAGCCACTCGGGAGCCCAGCATGACTAAATTTCCACCTAGAGAGAGGTCAACATAATGCTTACCCGTAGTCCTCAGGATTCAAACCTGCGTGGGAAGATCCCAATGGTTTCCTAGTCGATCTCCCTAACGACTCGGCCAAGACAACTATGACTAAAGATAGAGACTGACTAGGAGTGAAGGTCCCGGCAGGCATAGCCTACAGCAAATGATAATGTAATAACTGACAGATAGTGTAGTAACTCATTATAATGTGATAACTTCATGAAGTGCAATGTTCCCCACATTAATTTGTTATTTAGTATTGCTTATTTGTTATTTTCTTACATCTTTTCCCAAGAGCAGAAGGTTTAAAGGTGAGTGTTTATGACCAATTATTTCTCTGTGTAAAGTTGATATTTCATCATCATCTTGTTACCACAAATCAGCGTGACTCCTCAGTGAGAGGCGCTAAAAAGCAGACAGAAGTGGGAATCAAACCCAAACATCCAGGGGAGATTGCGACTTGAACGCGACGCCTTAGAGCGCTAGGCCATCCTGAATACAAGAAATTACTTGGGTGTTGTGTTAAAGCGTATGGGATAAAAGTAGAAATAGACACAGCCTCCTGAGATCACCTCAGAGACCAGTAAATAGATGATACTGACTTGCACTTTCAACATGAGATAGTCATTGGATTTTATAAATTACAATCATTCATTGATCCAGTCACTGATTTAACCTCAATATGACCTTCAATGGGAAAGCGTAGTAAATCATCATTGATTTGGTGCTAGAGTGTATTCAGAATATGGCCATTTTGGCATACATTTTAAAATGCCTCAGATAAGAGCAAAACGGTGTCTGGAAGTATCAGCAACCATCAGGTTAAGAGTGACAACAGGTCCACATGGGGGAAATCTTAGCAAATGGCTTAATGGTTATTCATGAGAATCGTGTTGTTATATTTTTGAGTTTATCATGGAATCTCACCTGAAATCTGGCTTGAATACAAACCTGTAACTTATGCTACTGTGGCCTATAGAGCTAGAAGGATTGATAACCAGGTGTGGAAAGGTGTGAGGTGGGATAGATGGCCTGCAGTCCTATCCCAAATGGACACCTAATCCCTATGTACTTGTGGAGATCTGAGAGGATGTGATTGGTATAAGAAACACTTCTTGGTATAAGAAAAACGTCCACCTCCGTAGGGGTAAAAAAAAACATTTTTGTTGTCGGTAGGATTCGAACCTGCACGGGGAGAGTCCCGATAGATTTCTAGTCTATTGCCTTAACCACTCGGTCACGACAACTGTGACAGAGGAATAGAGGCTTGTTAGGAGTGAAGGGCCCGGCAGGCATATCCTGCTGCAAATTATAATTTAATAACTGAAAGATAATGTAGTAACTCATTATAATGCAATAACTTCATGAAATGTTCCCCTCAGTCATAAAAATGTGGTCAGATGAAGCAGATGCTAAACTTCAGGAATGTTTTGCTATCACAGACTGGAACATGTTCCGGGATTCTTCCGATGGCATTGAGGAATACACCACATCAATCACTGGCTTTATCAATAAGTGCATCAAGGACGTCGTTCCCAGAGAAACTGTACATACATACCCCAACCAGAAGCCATGGATTACAGGCAACATTCGCACTGAGCTAAAGGGTAGAGCTGCCGCTTTCAAGGTGTGAGACTCTAACCCGGAAGCTTACAAGAAGTCCTACTATGCCCTGAGACAAACCATCAAACAGGCAAAGCGTCAATACAGGGCTAAGATTGAATCATACTACACCGGCTCTGACTCTCGTCTTATGTGGCAAGGCTTTCAAACTATTACAGACTACAAAGGGAAACACAGCTGCGAGCTGCCCAGTGATACGAACCTACCAGACAAGCTAAATGCCTTCTATGCTCGCTTCGAGGCAAGCAACACTGAAGCATGCATGAGAGCATCAGCTGTTCTGGAAGACTGTGTGATCACGCTCTCCGTAGCCGACGTGAATAAGACCTTTAAACAGATCAACATACACAAGGCTTCGGGGCCAGATGGATTACCAGGACGTGTGCTTCGGGCATGTGCTCACCAACTGGCAGGTGTCTTCAATTACATTTTCAACATGTCCCTGATTGAGTCTGTAATACCAACATGTCTCAAGCAGACCACCATAGTCCTTGTGCCCAAGAACACAAAGGCAACCTGCCTAAATGACTACAGACCCGTAGCACTCACATCCGTAGCCATGAATTGCTTTGAAAGGTTGGTAATGGCTCACATCAACACCATTATCCCAGAAACCCTAGACCTACTCCAATTTACATACCGCCCAAACTGATCCACAGATGATCCCATCTCTATTGCACTCCACACTGCCCTTTCCCACCTGGACAAAAGGAAGACTTATGTGAGAATGCTATTCAATGACTACAGCTCAGCGTTCAACACCATAGTACCCTCAAAGCTCATCACTAAGCTAAGGATCCTGGGACTAAACACCTCCCTCTGCAACTGGATCCTGGACTTCCTGATGAGCCGCCCCCAGGTGGTGAGGGTAGGTAGCAACACATCTGCCATGCTGATCCTCAACACTGGAGCTCCACAGGGGGTGTGTGCTCAGTCGCCTCCTGTACTCCCTGTTCACCCACGACTGCATGGACAGGCACGACTCCAACACCATCATTAAGTTTGCAGACGACACAACAGTGGTAGGCCTGAGCATAGACAACGATGAGACAGCCTATAGGGAGGAGGTCAGAGACCTGGCCGTGTGGTGCCAGAATAACAACCTATCCCTCAACGTAACCAAGACTACGGAGATGATTGTGGACTACAGGAAAAGGAGGCCGAGGCACGCCCCCATTCTCATCGACGGGGCTGTAGTGGAGAAGGTTGAGAGCTTCAAGTTCCTCGGTGTCCACATCAACAACAAACTAGAATGGTCCAAACACACCAAGACAGTTGTGAAGAGGGCACGACAAAGCCTATTCCCCCTCAGGAAACTAAAAAGATTTGAAATGGGTCCTGAGATCCTCAGGTTCTACAGCTGCAACATTGAGAGCATCCTGAATGATTGCATCACTGCCTGGTACGGCAATTGCTTGACCTCTGACAGCAAGGCACTACAGAGGGTACTGCGTACTTCACTGGGGCTAAGTACTTCACTCCTAAGCTTAGCCCCAGTACTTCACTGGGGCTAAGCTGCCTGCCATCCAGGACCTCTACACCAGGCGGTGTCAGAGGAAGGCCCTAAAAATTGTCAAAGACTACAGCCACCCCAGTCATAGACTGTTCTCTCTACTACTGCATGGCAAGCGGTACCGGAGTGCCAAGTCTAGGACAAAAAGGCTTCTCAACCCAAAACCTCATAAGACTCCTGAACAGGTAGTCAAATCGGGGCACCACGGAAAAATATTTATAGAGCTGTTATCTTCCGAATAAACTCTTAAAGACCTTGTAATATTTTACATCAATAGCAGTCAATATTAATTGTCACCTTAATTCAGTCTCATCTGAAAGTTGTAAATTCTTGGTTATCTTCACGAACAAGTTGAATCAGCAATACAAAATTGGGTTTAATTATTTATTTACTAAAACCTAACTAATCACACATAATTACATATACACAGAATTAATCATACCTTAATTACAAATTACGTCATAAAGGAAAACATCCCTAGCGGGCGGAACAGATATGACAGCTGTTTACACAAAGAAAAGGGGGATTAGTTTGAGTGAAAGAGCGGGAAGACTGAAGAACAAAGGGAGAAGCGATGTCTCTATCGTAAATACAGTATCTTATGCATTCTAAATTACCGCCCATTCGGAAAAGGAAAATGCAATAAATATTTACTCTTACTTACTTTGGTAGGTTGGTGGTAGATGGAAGGCCGTGTTGCCCAACCGAGTCCTTTGTCCTTTGAAGAATGTATCTGGTAGTAAATTGGATACGTTGTAGTAACGTCGTTGTGTGGTAGACGGGATAGTTTGTCTGTTCTTTCCTAGCCGACATGTAGTGAATAACAGTTCAAAGTTCATACCATTCGCAACCAAAGCTCATGCTGAGGTTGGCTTAGTTCTGTAGTTGACATGTTAGTCCTTTTAACGCAGAGGCTGCAGACCTCACGTACTTTGAACAAGAGGTTACATTTTCGTCAAGGCTTTATATAGTGGAGCGAGAAGGGTGTGTCTGAAAAGTTTTATAACCCATGTCCCTTCACAGGGGCAGGCCACTGATTGACCAGAGCCCTAACCTTATGAAAACCCAAATCTCTCATTTGGAAGCTAAAATTACATTTCATCTCTTCATCAATCATTTTATATTCAAACATTTAAATTGAACAACAATTCCATGTGAATCCGAGAACTACAATGTGCAGACGTTCCACTGTAGAGTTTATGTCATCCTATCATTGATGAGAATGTCTCAGATGACATTATATTCATTAAGTACCACCGCATATGTTCAATTGGTCGGATTACCAGAATATAGTTCATTTCCCCCCACCTTCTGATGTTCCCTGACTCTCTACGTTCAACAAAGGATTTTCAAATCTCACATCAGTAGGGTCGAGAGAGGAAAAAGGGGGGGAAGAGGTATTTATGACTGTCATAAACCTACCCCCAGGCCAAGGTCATGACATAGGTATCGGGTTAAAGAGTATGGGGTAAAAGTAGAAATAGGCACAGCCTCCTAAAATCACTACAGAGACCAGTAAATGCACGATACTGACTTACACTTTCAATTGTCATTTGTTTTTATCAATTAAAAACTCCAGTCATTGATTTAACCTCAATATGGCATTCAATGGGAAAAGCATAGTAAATCGTCATTGATTGAGCGCTAAAGTGGCCTCAGAATAGGGCCATTCTGATATAAATGATAAAATTCCTCAGATAAGACCGAAAAACTGTCCGGAAGTATCAGCAACCATCAGGGTAAGAGTGACAACAGGTCCACATGGGGGAAATCTTAACAAATGGCTTAATGGTTATTTTCAACGTAATCGTGTTTTTTGGGGGGAGGGATCGGTGAGACCAAGGGATCTCACCTATGACCTGTGGCTTGACTTTAGATACGGCGAGTTCGATTACCCTGCCAATACTCTTCCCGCCAATACAATCCACTGACAACGACCGACGAGTTGTGCGTTCCGAGATGCCTTTTGTTATTTGCCTGTTTGCGGCCCACCTGTGAAATTGCGCGATTCTTGCAAATCTCTTTCAGCCTCTCATCAACTAGCTGTTTTTGCAGAATGTTAAAAATACAATAGTTATCCACTACTCATATTAACTAGGTGTTATTTCCATTACTTTAAGTCATTTATTTTTCAACTGGTTTTTACAAAGCAGCATGACATGCAGGCGCTAAAAGTTGTCAGAAGTGAGTTTCGAACCACGCCTATAGGGGAGACCGCAACCTGAATGGCTTAATAGTTATTTTCAACGTAATCGTGTTTAATGGGTTAAACCCATCGCCTTAACCACTCGGCCACGACAGAAGAAAAGAGGCTTGTTAGGAGTGAAAGGCCCGGTAGGCATAGCCTACAGCAAATGATAATTTAATAACTGAAAGATAATGTAGTAACTCATTATAATGCAATAACATGAAATGTTCCCCTAATTAATTCGTTATTAAGTATGTTTTTTTTCTTAGACCTTTGCCCAGCTCCAGAAGGTTTGCATTTGAGAGGGTTTATTATTAATTGTTATTCCACTGTGTGAAGTTGTTATTTCATCATCTTATTATTACTGCCAAGCAGCATGACTCCTGCGTGAGAGGCGCTAAACAACTGTCAGAAGTGGTATTTGAACACACGCCTCCAGGGGAGACTGCGACCCCCACCTTATAACGCTCGGACATCCTGACTTCCTGATAACATGATGTGTTCCATCTGCTTCATTCATTTTTATGTCACCTTGTAATATATATATATAAATTACAGTATATCGGGTAAAAGTAGAAATTGACATAGGCTAGGCTACTAATAATTTCCCCTCGCTCAGCCAGCACCAAAGAAAGATAAATATATAATATGTCCTCGTTTAGTTAGCACAGGGTGCAGATACACCATCTCACCACTAAGAGTCGCTAAAGGAACATGGGAACTGGTCTTAAAAACCATTTGTAAGCACTTACCATAATTTTTTTTTTTTTTTTTTAAATTATTTCACCTTTATGTATCCAGGTAGGCCAGTTCATTTGCAACTGCGACCTGGCCAAGATAAAGCAAAGCAGTGCGACAAAAACAACAACACATTGTTACACATGGGATAAACAAACGTACAGTCAATAACACAATAGAAAAGTCTATGTAGAGTGTGTGCAAATGTAGTAAGATTAGGGAGGTAAGGCAATAAATAGGCCATAGAGGCGAAATAATTACAATTTAGCATTAACACTGGAGTGATAGATGTGCAGATGATGATGTGCAAGTCGAGATACTGGGGAGCAAAAGAGCAAAAATGAATAAATAACATTATGGAGATGAAGTAGTTGGGCGTGCTATTTACAGATGGGCTCTGTACAGGTAAAGTGATCGGTAAACTGCTCTGACAGCTGATGCTGAAAGTTAGAGAGGGAGCTAAAAGTCTCCAGCTTCAGTGATTTTTGCAATTCGTTCCAGTCATTGGCATCAGAGAACTGGTTGATAAATAACACTGATTGATGTTGATATAGTCGTATTATGTACCGCTATTTTACCTTTCCGTTCTTGTGAACAAGTATGATCATTAGGCCTATCCTTAAGATCGAAGATCTATTTAAAAACTGTAATAAAACTGAAATAATCACTAAGACTGGCAAACATTTCGATTCTAAATTGCGTGCGTGTGTCTGTGTGTGTGCGCTGTCACGGATCACATGACGCAGAATATGGCCTCCTGACTTGACTCCGTCCTCTTGACAGTCGACAGCTGTGTCTTCTAGCTCTGTATCCACCGAAAAACTCCCGTTAATCAAACACCGAATCTAGCACTCCAGACCCCCCCGAGCTACGGCCACACCGAATAACGGACCATGGCGGGTAAGACAGCGTACAGTCGGTTAATAAGGACGACAGGAATTGTATATAACCATTAAGCTGTGTTATATTACTTTAGTTTGTTTTATATGATTATGGTTTGATAATATATTAGGCTATGCTTTGGAGCTATAGCCGAATCACACAAATTCCAGTAGCTTTGTGTTGCCATCTTTCAGCAACGCTGTTTAAACATGGTTTGATGCATGCGTATATTCCACGCAGTTACACAGTCTTCCTATTTATATGTAGATTCTTGTTTTATGCCGCGATGTAGTTAAAGTAACGTTATCCGCGTTGGCAACAAATATGATGACTTAAACTGAAAGTACACCGTATGCTTGTTGTGTTTACGGTCCTGCAGTGTCTGTGCCTACGTGCGGCTCGGCCATTGCTGAATTCCCTCTCCTCCATCCCGAAGTGTGCACTTGTTTACTCTGTGCGTAGGGATGTATCAAACACGCACTTTCGCTATATGCCCATGCATTCTACAATATTTACCCGAGAGATAACACGCAGTGGTTTTTAATCCTTGAAAAATACATCATCACTGGTTTTAAACACGACGCGTTTCTTGTCTGTATGGTCAATCTCACAAGTGGAAACGGCTCGTGCAGAACTGCCTTTGACATTACCACCACAAGTTGACATATGACAGTTATAGTACAGTGTGTAAACTAAAGGGCTATTCTATGGTAGGGACGGGTAGAGGGTCAGCTATAGGGCTATTCTATGGTAGGGACGGGTAGAGTGTCAGCTATTGGGCTATTCTATGGTAGGAACAGGTCTATGGTTACCATAGCTGTCTTCCCTATAGGCCGTTTGATATGAAGTACCGATATAAGCCATGTAGAGGGGGTTCAGGTGCCAGACAGAAGCTGCTCTCTCTTTCTGTTTCAGTGTTATTTACAAATAACTAGTCAGATATGTGTGTGTGATTAGACCAAGCATATGTGACGCTGGCCACAAATGACAACTATGCCAAAGGAGCGATGGTTCTGGGAAGGTCGCTACGCAACCATAACACAACCAAACAACTGGTGGTTCTGATTGGACCTCACGTAGCAGAGCCCTGCAGGTAACACATACACATGCTTGCACTCCTATATACACACACACACCATGATCTATGTTCAGTGTTTGACACACCCATGGCCTTGTCTCTGTTAGTTTTGTATTGGTCAAGCCTGAGTGCACCTGAGCAGGTAACACACAACTCAAACCGTGTGTGTGTGTTGCAGGGCCATGCTGAGTAGCATCTATGACGAGGTGTGTGTGGTGGATATCTTGGACTCTGGGGACACGGCCCACCTGGCCCTGATGAAGAGACCAGACCTCGGAGTGACCTTCACCAAGCTGCACTGCTGGACACTCACACACTACACCAAGTGTGTGTTTATGGACGCAGACACACTGGTGAGCACACACACACTCACACTCCTTACTCAGTACAAATTACAGCAAGTCTGTATTCGGGGCTAAATACTGTGCGTGTGTGTGTACGCAGGTGTTGTCCAACATTGATGAGCTGTTTGAGAGGGAGGAGTTATCTGCTGCGCCTGATCCTGGTTGGCCAGACTGTTTCAACTCAGGCGTGTTCGTCTTTAAACCGTCCAATGAAACATACCGCAGCCTTATGACACACTGCACTGAGAACGGCAGCTTTGACGGTGAGTTCTGTATTATTATTATTATTATCCCATTGAGATATTAATGTGTTTTATCCATGTGAGTCGCATTGAGATGTGAATGTGTTTTATCCATGTGAGTTCCATTGAGATATTAATGTGTTTTTGAAGGGAACCCTGGCCAAGAGCAAGCAGCTGCAGTACAGAATTAAATACATGGTACAAAGAGTGTGTCTGGGGTGGTGCAATAAATGCTCTATCTCCTATGGACTTTCCTTAAATTCTGCTGCCAACAAGATCCTATAGATCCTAAAATACCTGTCATGTTCTCGTCTAACCTCTCCACCTCCCCACTCTCATTTTCCCTCTCTCACTCTCTCTCCCTCTTCCCCTTCTCTCTCCCTTTCTCCCCCCCCCCCCCCCCCCCCTCTCTCTCTCTCTAGGTGGGGACCAAGGAGTTCTGAACAGTTTCTTCAATACCTGGTCAACAGCAGACATTTCCAAACACCTGCCTTTTATCTACAACCTCAGCAGCACCGCTATATACACCTATCTACCAGCCTTCAAACAGTAGGCGCGCACACACACACCCCAGTGTTGTCACAGTAGAAGTTATTTCATACATCACACTTTAGCTCCAAATCCCTGGCTTCCTGCCCTCAAGTGTGTGTGTCTGTGTCTGTGTGTGTGTGTGTGTGTGTCAGGGAGAGAGAGTGATGGAGAGAGTGAGTGAAAGAGAGCGATCATGAGGAAGAAAAGTGAGAGAGAGAGAGAGAGCATGAGGGAGAAGAGTGCGTGTTTTGGCATTAATAAGCCACGCAAGGTCAGTTGAAAGGGTGTGTGGTGTTGAGTTTCAAGAGAGGAGTGACTCAGGCCTGTCCTGAAATAACACACACTGGTACTGCCGGCAACCTCAAAATACAGTATAGCTTTGTCACATACATTACATATACAAACACTCTCTCCTAGTTAAGCCTAATTTATTCTATAAGTACGCAATGCAAGAATGCACACAAAACACGTGCACACACACACACACTAAGACTTAGGATGTCTGAGAGAATGGCTTCCATTTTATGGGCTCTTAAACAACCGTGCTATTTTGTGTTTTTTTTTTCACATTGTTTTGTATTTTGAACATAATGTTGCTGCAACTGTCTCTTATGACCAAAAATAGCTTCTGGATATCAGAACAGTGATTATGAATTGGACAAATACATTTCATATAATGAGTCAGAAGGATATAGTCCAAACACCCGAACAGGCCCTCATCCCCATCATTCGCAGGAGAAAGAAACAGAGATTTCGCAGAAAGAGATCGGGGTGCCTTGTGACGATCAGGCGACGAGTGGCTAATCTGCCCTTGCCATTCGTACTGTTAGCCAACGTTCAATCGCTGGAAAATAAATGGGACAAACTGAAAGCGCGTATACCCTACCAACGGGACATTAAAAATGTTAATATCTTATGTTTCAGTGAGTCGTGGCTGAACGACGATATTAATAAGATACAACATACACTCTATCGGCAGTATAGAACAGCAGCCTCTGGAAAGACAAGGGGCGGCGGCCGCCGCCTATGTATATTTGTAAACAACAGCTGGTGCACGATATCTAAGGAAGAATCAAGGTTTTGCTCGACTAAGGTAGAATATCTCATTATAAGCTGTAGACCACACCATCTACCTAGATAGTGTTCACCTGTATTTCTCGTAGCTGTCTACATACCACCACGGACCGATGCTGGCACTCAAACCGCACTCAATGAGCTGTATAAGGCCATAAGCAAATGCTCATCCAGAAGCGGCGCTCCTAGTGACCAGGGACCTTAATGCAGGAAACTTAAATCCTTTTTACCTCATTTCTACCAGCATCTTAAATGTGCAAAAAACTGTAGACCACCTTTACTCCACACACAGAGATGCGTACAAAGCTCTCCCTCACTCTCCATTTGGCAAATCTGACCATAATTCTAGCCTCCTGATTCCTGCTTACAAGCAAAAATGTATGCAGGAAGCACCAGTGACTTGGTCTATAAAAATGTGGTCAGATGAAGCAGATGCTAAACTACAGGACTGTTTTGTTAGCACAGACTGGAATATGTTCCGGGATTCTTGAGGAGCACACCACATCAGTTACTGGCTTCATCAATAAGTGCATCGATGACATCATCCCCACAGTGACTGTTCGCACATAACCCAACCAAAAGCTATGGATTAGAGGCAACATTCATACTGAGCTAAAGGGTAGAGCTGCCACTTTCAAGGAGCGAGAAGCTTATAAGAAATCCTGCTATGCCCCCCGACGAACCATCCAACAGGCAAATTGTCAGTACAGGACTAGGATCGAATCGTACTACATCGGCTCCGACGCTCGTCGGATGTGGCAGGGCTTGCAAATTATTACAGACTACAAAGGGAAGCACAGCCGATAGCTGCCCAGTGACACGAGCCTACCAGATAAGCTAAATAACTTCTATGCCCGCTTCGAGGCAAGGAACACTGAAACATGCATTAGAGCATCAGCTGTTCCAGACAACTCTGTAATCATGCTCTCCGCAGCCGATGTGAGTAAGACCTTTAAACAGGTCAACATTCACAAGGCCACAGCGTCAGACAGATTACCAGGACATGTACTCCGAGCATGCACTGACCAACTGGCAAGTGTCTTCACTGACATTTTCAACCTCTCCCTGTCTGTAATACTAACATGTTTCAAGCAGACCACCTTAGTCCCTGTGCGAAAGAACACTAAGGTAACCTGCCTAAATGACAACAGACCCGTAGCACTCACGTCTGTAGCCATGAAATTCTTTAAAAGGCTGGTCATGGCTCACATCAACACCATTATCCCAGAAACCCTAGACTCATCCAATTTGCATACCGCCCCAACAGATCCACAGATGATGCACTCTATTGATCTCTATTGCACTCCACACTGCCCTTTCACACCTGGACAAAAGGAACACCTATGTGAGAATGCTATTTATTGACTTCAGCTCAGCGTTCAACACCATAGTGCCCTCAAAGCTCATCACTAAGCTAAGGACCCTGGGACTAAACACCTCCCTCTGCAAATGGATCCTGGACTTCCTGACAGGCTGCCCCCAGGTGGGAAGGGCAGGTAACAACACATCTGCCATGCTGATCCTCAACACAAGAGCCCCTCAGGTGTGTGTGCTCAGTCCCCTCCTGTACTCCCTGTTCACTCATGACTGCACGACTACAACACCATCTTTAACACCATCTTGCCGATGACACAACAACGATCAACGATGAGAGCCTATAGGGTGGAGGTCAGAGACCTGGCCATGTGGTGCCAGGACAACAACCTCTCTCTCAATGTGATCAAGACAAAGGAGATGATTGTGGACCACAGGAAAAGCAGGACCAAGCACGCCCCCGTTCTCATAGACTGAGCTGTAGTGGAGCAGGTTGAGAGCTTCAAGTTCCTTGGCGTCCACATCACCAACAAACTAACATGGTCCAAGCACACCAAGACAGTTGTGAAGAGGGCATGACAAAACCCATTCCCCCTCAAAAGGTTTTACAGCTGCACCATCCAGAGCATCCTGACGGGTTGCATCACTGCCTGGTATGGCAACTGCTCGGCATCTGACTGCAAGGCACTACATAGGGTAGTGCATACGGCCCAGTACATCACCAGGACCAAGCTTCCTGCCATCCAGGACCTCTATACCAGGCAGTGTCAGAGGAAGGCCAGACTCCAGCCATCCTAGTCATAGACTGTTCTCTCTGCTACCACACGGCAAGCGGTACTGGAGCGCCAAATCTAGGTCCAAGAGGTTTCTAAACAGCTTCTACCCCCAAGCCATAAAAATCCTGAACGTCTAATCAAATGGCTACCCAGACTATTTGCATTGCCCCCCCCCCCCCTCCTTCAATGCCTGTATATAGCCCTGCTATTGTTATTTTACTGCTGCTATTTAATTATTTGTATCTCTTACTTTATTTAGGTATTGTCTTAACTGCATTGTTGGTTAAGGGCTTGTAAGCAAGCATTTCACTGTAAGGTCTACTACGCCTGTTGTATTCCACGCATGTGACAAATAACATTTGATTTGATTTTGATTTGATTTACAACCTCTGGTGTGTGTGTTTGAAGGTACGGTCATGAGGCTAAGGTGGTCCACTTCCTGGGGAAGGTGAAGCCATGGAGCTACTCCTATGACACCCAGACTGGGAAGGTCAAAGGTCACACCCTGACCCCTGGCTCTGGTGACCTGCACCCTGACTTCCTGGTTCAGTGGTGGAACCTCTACTCCTCAGGGGTCCTACCTGCTCTCAGAGACTCATATGGAGACGCACTGTTCTGCTCCGGCTGCACTGAGGTACTGTGTGTGTGTGTGTGTCCTCATAGCGTGTGTACATCTTAAGATCTCCAGTACTGACAATGGTTTCTGAATCTTGGAAGATGTATAACAAGACTTGTGAGATATGTTCAGTGCCTTCGGAAAGTATTCACATAGCTTGACTTTTTCCACATTTTGTTGTGTTACAACCTGAATTTAAAATTGATTATTTTGAGATCGTGTCACTGGTCTACACAAAATACCCTATAATGTCAAAGTGAAATATGTTTTTAGATTTTTTTAAAATAAATTAATTAAAGATGAAAAGCTGAAATGTATTGAGTCAAAGTATTCAACCCCTTTGTTATGGCAAGCCTAAACAAGTTCAAGAGTAACAATGTGCTTAACATGTCACATAATAAGTTGCATTGACTCACTCTGTGTCTTAACATGATTTCTGAATGACTACCTCATCGCTGTACCCCACACATACATTATCTGTAAGGTCCCTCAGTCAAGCAATGAATTTCAAACAGATTCAACAACAAAAAACAGGGAGGTTTTCCAATGCCTCGCAAAGAAGAACACCTGTCGGTAGATGGGTAAAAAATAAAAAAGGAGACATTGAATATCCCTTTGCGCGTGGTGAAGTTATTAATTACACTTTGGATGGTGTATCAATACACCCAGTCACTACAAAGATGCAGGCGTCCTTCCTAACTCAGTTGCCGGAGAGGAAGGAAACTGTTCAGGGATTTCACCATGAGGCCATTGGGGACTTTAAAACAGTTCAAGTTTAATGTCTGTGATAGGAGGACACTGAGAATGGATCAATAACATTGTAGTTACTCCACAATACTAACCTAATGTACAATATGAAAAGAAGGAAGCCTGTACAGAATAAAAAATATTCCAAAACGTGCATCCTGTTTGCAATAAGGCAAAGTAAAACTGCAAAAAATGTGGCAAAGAAATAAACTTCGTCCTGAATACAAAGCGTTATGTTTGGGGAAAATCCAACACAACACTGAGTACCACTCTTCATATTTTCAAGCATGGTGGTGGCTGCATCATGTTATGGGTATGCTTGGCATCAGCAAAGACTAGGGTGTTTTCTTTAGGATAAAAAGGAACTGAATAAATCTCAGCACAGGAAAAATCCTTAAGGAGAAACCTATTTCAGCCTGCTTGGGATACAAATTCGCCTTTCAGCAGGACAATAACCTTAAACACAAGGTCAAATATACAGTGGAGTTGCTTACCAAGATGACATTGAGTTTTCCTGAGTGGCCTAGTTCGACAGTTTTGATTTAAATTGGCTTGAAAATCAATGGCAAGACTTGGAAATGGCTGTCTAGCAATGATCAACAACCAACTTGACACAGCTTAAAGAATAACACAAATAAAATAATGTACATTCAAGGTGTGCAAAGCTCTTAGATACTTTTCCAGAAAGACTCACAGCTGTAATCACTGCCAGAGTTGATTGGGTGTGAGAAACAAATCTATTTAATCTATTTTGAATTTAGGACGTAACACAATCAAATGTGGAGTAAGGCGAGGGCTATGCATACTTAAGGTACTGTATGCGTTTTGAGGGGACTGTTGAAGGACAGTTTGTGTATTTGAGTACAGTGTGTTCACAGTGTAATCGTACAGTAGTTTAAGTACTTTATTTGCTGGGTTCAGTCGCTGATGATGGTGTGTGTGTGTTGACCCTCTGTAGTGGCAAGTCATTGACATGGTATCCTCTCTCCCTGTCTCTCATGGATACTTTAAACAGGTAATCAAAGGGCATGTCTCAAATGGCACCATATGCCCTATGTAGTGCAATAATAATATTGCAGTAGGGTGATGATGTAGTCACCGATGTAGTGCTATACTTCTGACACCCTAGTTCAACTCTGGAAACCCGGCCGGCTGTGCTTATTGGAGTTGCCACGGTAACAGGAAGAAGCTGATTGGCTTTTCACTCCCACTGACCCCGGATCCTGCCCTTAGTTCTGTTTCTCTGTAGAGGAAGCTGCTGATTGGTCAATGCTTTGGGTTGAGGGGAAATGCCTCATGGCTGCCACCGTCGCCTTTGTATTAGTGAGTATTTCTCCATGTCTCAGAATGCTCATCTTGTTTCCCTACCCTGTCTCTCCCTCCACCTCCTATAGGAGGAGGTCTGTGACAGTGTGGTTGAGATCATCCTCCCCCCGCCTCCCTCTAAGGCGCCACAGGTGTCCAGTGAGGAGAGGAGGCAGCGATGGGAGGCGGGCCTGGCGGACTACATGGGAGCCGACTCCTTCGAAAGCATCCAGAGGAAACTAGACTGCTTCCTCAAGTAGAGGGACAGAGGAGGGATGACGGATGGAAAGGGCATCTATTGGCAGGCATGAGATGTGTCAGTCAGGGTGGGGATAAACAGGCATTCGACCAATCAGAAGAGAAAGCGGTAGAGCATGGCGTATTGAAAAACAGTCCCATCCTGGGCCTCTCTCTCTCTCTCTCTCTCTCTGTTTTTCTCTCTCGGTATGTGTGTGTGTGTGCGCATGTGTGTGTGTGTGTGCGCATGTGTGTGCGTGCGTGTGTTTGTGTGTTCGCGTGTGGCCTGGTCCTGCAGAAATAACCCCTGCAGAGACTGGTCCATTCAGTGTTTGAACACCCGTTTACTACACTATGCAGCCCCCATACCCCCACCTCAGCGCAGAAGCCTTGGTCAGTAAGTAATGACTCAGTAATAACCTCACATAACCTCACTATGAGGGATTTCCCTCTATAAAATGGAAGAACTGTTATTTTGTTTATTAAGGTTTGCATCCCAGTGGTTATTTTTGCTCTCCATATGCGTGTTGTGCATGGTTGTTTCTTTATATTATGAATATTGTGAAGGAAGCCTGTTTCTAAAGTGGAAAACCCACTGTAGCACTTGTCATTTCGCCATGTCCTGTTTGTTGTCATCTCTTCCTGAGGGGTTTCATCACTTCCTGTGTAGTCTGACCAGTTGCCTTACCACCGTCAAAGACTCTTATTTCACAACTAGGCCTATTCTAGTTGTGGCCGTTCACTGTTTATAGAAAACACTTCTCTGCTGCTGCCAGCTCCACTCTACTCCATTCAACCCTCCTACAGACCTACCTCTACGCTCCACTCTACTCCATTCAACCCTCCTACAGACCTACCTCTACGCTCCTCCAGCTCCACTCTACTCCATTCAACCCTCCTACAGACCTACCTCTACGCTCCTCCAGCTCCACTCTACTCCATTCAACCCTCCTACAGACCTACCTCTACGCTCCTCCAGCTCCACTCTACTCCATTCAACCCTCCTACAGACCTACCTCTACGCTCCACTCTACTCCATTCAACCCTCCTACAGACCTACCTCTACGCTCCTCCAGCTCCACTCTACTCCATTCAACCCTCCTACAGACCTACCTCTACGCTCCTCCAGCTCCACTCTACTCCATTCAACCCTCCTACAGACCTACCTCTACGCTCCTCCAGCTCCACTCTACTCCATTCAACCCTCCTACAGACCTACCTCTACGCTCCTCCAGCTCCACTCTACTCCACCCTTCTCTACCCTCAACTTGACACCCCCCCCATCTCCAACTCAACTCACCCCTCCTACAGCCCCACCTTGCCAACCCCCCCTCCACCACCCTCCAACATCAACACCCTGATGTCTCTTCCTCTCCCTGAAGTGTGTACCTTCATCCCACCTTGTGGATTTAAAACGAATGGACTGGTGTGAGGAAAATCATGTCAGATATTATTTTGACATGGTGAAAACTCAAGTCCATGATTAATCCAATGCTTTCACATCCATGAAGGGGACTGAGTGAGCAGGACAAGTGCACACGGGGGCATAAGGCCAGTAGGGAATCCTAACACACACAGCCTAAAATGATATAGTAAGTAATGGGACGTAATAGTTTTGTGGTCCCTCTTAATACACCCACAAACGGCTCTATAGAGAAGTTTCCAAACGCTGTGAAACCTTGTGTGTTCTGAACACACCCCGGTAGTTCTCACTGTTTCTGTTCTCTGTAGACACCTAATAAAGGACTGGTGAAGAAGTCTCCATCTGTCTGTTATTCTAGCTATGTGGCTGCTATTAGTACTACTGAACTGTGTTTGTGTGTGTGATTGTCTGGGTATGTGTTTGTCTGGGTGTGTGTGTGTGTGTTTGTCTGGGTGTGTGTGTGTGTGTGATCTGGGTATGTGTGTGCGCGCGTGCTCAGTGATGGTATTGAAATCATAACAAAAGGTTCTGATTTTAGGTGCGCTCTGTTTCAGACCTGGGATAAATATAGTTTTTAACTGCTTTGTGGAAAGTAAAAATCTTTCCGGGGGCTACTTAGCTACTTTGGAGGTGACTACAACTATTTGAATACAGATTCCAAAAACGGACCACTTCTTAAACCTAAATACAGACCTCAGAAAGTTACTATGTTTCCAAACTATTTGAGTACCTACTTTTGTTAACTATTTGAAAATAGTTTTTTACAAATATTTTAATACAGATCTCAGGAAGTGAGTACTTTTCTGAAACTGTTGGATTGGCAGCCTTCAACTAATGGCAGGACTGTATCTGGAACTGCATGTTGAAGATAGAATGAATAGAGCACATACTCCTATACTATTCCAATCTATCTGACAGCATATTGGATCTACACAATACATTTCTATCAAACATTTTGTAACTGTCCATTCTGAATGTCCATTGCCACAGGTGTACATAATCAAGTGTATATTTTGTACAGATAAGTATAAATTGTGACGTTCAACTACTGTATTACTCTTTAAAAATGCCACTGAAAAGATTGAAAGCTGCAATTAATTTTACGATAACTGTATGGGTGAAAGACGGGTAAACAGTATGTAAAAACAGTAACTAAACATTATTAAAGTGACCAGTGTTCCAATTTTCCCACACGTGATCTCTCCTTCTCACTATCACGCATTAGTTTCGCTTCCCCACCCGCCATTTTTAAAAAGACCCTTGAATTATGCAGAAACGGGCAGCGTTTAAGTCATGTAGTTGATTTTGTTGGAAAGGGGAGAAATTGTGCTTTACAATGGTGTTGACATACAGTTGATCTGGAAGTATTACGTTTTGGGGCGCTAAAATAAGGACAATTGTACGGACCAAAGCAATGTACAAGTTTACGTTATACTGTATTCTAGTCAAAGCCATCCTATTTAACTATTGCTGTACATATACTATTCTATCCACGTATTCTTCAGATATACTACATATTCTATCCATATACTGTGCATAATGTCTATACATCCCAACACACACACACACACACACACACAGTACCAGTAAAAGTTTGCATATACCTACTCATTCCAGGGTTTTTCTTTGAAGACATCAAAACTATGAAATAACCTATGGAATCGGCAAGCGGTACCGGAGCGCCAAGTCTAGGACCAAAAGGCTCCTTAACAGCTTCTATAAGACTGCTGAACAATTAATCAAATGGCCACCCAGACTATTTACATTGACCCCCACCCCCCCCTCCATTTGTTTTGTACACTGCTACTACAAGCTGTTTATTATCTATGTATAATCACTTCACCCATTCCTAAATGTACAAATGACCTCTACCCCCGCACACTGACTCGGTACCGGTACCCCCTGTATATAGCCTCGTTATTTTGTGTTACTTTTTATTATTTTTTACTTTAGTTTATTTTGTAAATATTTTCTTAACCAACAGTGCAGTTCAATAAGAGTTAAGGGCTTGGAAGAAAGCATTTCACGGAAAGGTCTACACTTGTTCTACACTTGATGTCTTCACTATTATTCTACAATGTAGAAAATAGTACAAATAAAAACCTTTTGAAAGAGTAGATGTGGTCAAAAGTTTTAGAAAACTATGAAATAACACATGGCAATATGTAGTAACCAAAAAAGTGTTAAACAAATAACATTTATTTTGTATTTGAGATTCTTCAAAGTAGCCAACCTTTGCTTTGATGACAGCTTTGCACACGCTTAGTATTCTCTCAACCAGCTGCATGAGGTAGTCACCTGGAATGCATTTCAATTAACATGTGTGCCCTGTTAAAAGTACATTTGTGGAATTTCTTTCCTTCTTAATGCGTTTGAGCCAATCAGTTGTGTTTTGACAAGGTAGGGGTGGTATACTGAAGATAGCCCTATTTGGTAAATTACCAAGTCCATATTATGGCAAGAACAGCTCAAATAAGCAAAGAGAAATGACAGTCCATCATTACTTTAAGACATAAAGTTCAGTCAATACGGAACTTTGAAAGTTTCTTCAAGTGGAGTTGCAAAAACCATCAAGCGCTATGATGAAACTGGCTCTCATGAGAACAGCCACAGGAAAGGAAGACCCAGAGTTACCTCTGCTGCAGAGGATAAGTTTGTTGGAGATACCAGCCTCAGAAATTGCAGCCCAAATAAATGCTTCACAGAGTTCAAGTAACAGACACATCTCAACATCCACTGTTCATAAGAGACTGTGTGAATCAGGACTTCATGGTTTAATTACTGCAAAGAAACCACTGCTAAAGGACACCAATAATAATAAGAGACTTGCTTAGGCCAGGAAACACGAGCAATGGACATTAGGTGGAAATCTGTCTAATGCTGTATCGGATGATCTGGCCTCCACAATCACCCGACCTTAATCCAATTGAGATGGTTTGGGGTGAGTTGGACCACAGAGTGAAGGAAAAGCAGCCAACAAGTGCTCAGCATATGTGGGAGCTCCTTCAAGACTGTTTCCAGGTGAAGCTGGTTGAGAGAATGCCAAGAGTGTGCAAAGCTGTCAAGGCAAAGGGTGGCTACTTTGAAGAATCTCAAATATTAACTATATTTTGTTTTGAGCTGAAAACTGTTGTGCTAATTAAAGAAGCAATAAAACTGGCTGCCTTTGGACTAGTTGAGTATCTGGAGGCCATTTTGAGCCTGTCATCGAACCCACAAATGCTGATGCTCCAGATACTCAACTAGTCTAAAGTTGTATTGCTTATTTAACCATCACAACAGGTTTCAGCTGTGCTAACATAATTGCAAAAGGGTTTTCTAATGATCAATTAGCCTTTTAAAATTATCAACTTGGATTTAGCTAACACAACGTGCCATTGAACACAGGAGTGATGGTTGCTGATAATGGGCCTCTCTACGCCTATGTAGATATTCCATTAAAAATCAGCCGTTTCCAGCTTCAACAGTCATTTACAACATTAACAATGTCTACACTGTACTTCTGATCAATTTGATGTTATTTTAATGGACAAAAAATGAGTTTTCTTTCAAAAACAAGGATATTTCTAAGTGACCCCAAACTTTAGAGCGGTAGTGTATATTAAGAAATATACAAATATTAGGATGAGCAATGTCGGAGTCCGAAGTATATATCTATATATATATATATACTCCGGACTCCGACACTGATAGTCCTAGTATTTCTATATTAATTAATTAAATGAATGAATGATTTTTTTTGCTGTTGTGTCAAATCGTCAATTGGCAACCCATTCCTTATGGGATTAATTGACACATAATCAAACATTACAATAATTCACTGTGGTAATTAAATGATCATTCTTCTTCCGGTGTCCTCTGCATTGCACATCGCATAAAGAGTGAAAAAAATGCAAGGTAAAAATCAGTACATAATAGTAATTAAGGTTATCCAAACAATAATTATATCCCTAGAGCAGGAAAATTCATATACATGCATACATACACACTGTATATATACGCATGCATGCATACATAACATATACAGAAAAAAAGAAACAGAAGCCATTTGAACCCAGTCTGGCACAAAGAGAAGATTCATATGGGAGACATAAGCCTATACACAATCTATATACATATGTGCCATTTACCACAGAAACAGTTTCATCATAGGTAGGACTTTTAATTTATCCCAGGCTTTATCTACAGTGCCTTGCGAAAGTATTCGGCCCCCTTGAACTTTGCGACCTTTTGCCACATTTCAGGCTTCAAACATAAAGATATAAAACTGTATTTTTTTGTGAAGAATCAACAACAAGTGGGACACAATCATGAAGTGGAACGACATTTATTGGATATTTCAAACTTTTTTAACAAATCAAAAACTGAAAAATTGGGCGTGCAAAATTATTCAGCCCCCTTAAGTTAATACTTTGTAGCGCCACCTTTTGCTGCGATTACAGCTGTAAGTCGCTTGGGGTATGTCTCTATCAGTTTTGCACATCGAGAGACTGAAATTTTTTCCCATTCCTCCTTGCAAAACAGCTCGAGCTCAGTGAGGTTGGATGGAGAGCATTTGTGAACAGCAGTTTTCAGTTCTTTCCACAGATTCTCGATTGGATTCAGGTCTGGACTTTGACTTGGCCATTCTAACACCTGGATATGTTTATTTTTGAACCATTCCATTGTAGATTTTGCTTTATGTTTTGGATCATTGTCTTGTTGGAAGACAAATCTCCGTCCCAGTCTCAGGTCTTTTGCAGACTCCATCAGGTTTTCTTCCAGAATGGTCCTGTATTTGGCTCCATCCATCTTCCCATCAATTTTAACCATCTTCCCTGTCCCTGCTGAAGAAAAGCAGGCCCAAACCATGATGCTGCCACCACCATGTTTGACAGTGGGGATGGTGTGTTCAGCTGTGTTGCTTTTACGCCAAACATAACGTTTTGCATTGTTGCCAAAAAGTTCAATTTTGGTTTCATCTGACCAGAGCACCTTCTTCCACATGTTTGGTGTGTCTCCCAGGGGGCTTGTGGCAAACTTTAAACGACACTTTTTATGGATATCTTTAAGAAATGGCTTTCTTCTTGCCACTCTTCCATAAAGGCCAGATTTGTGCAATATACGACTGATTGTTGACCTATGGACAAAGTCTCCCACCTCAGCTGTAGATCTCTGCAGTTCATCCAGAGTGATCATGGGCCTCTTGGCTGCATCTCTGATCAGTCTTCTCCTTGTATGAGCTGAAAGTTTAGAGGGACGGCCAGGTCTTGGTAGATTTGCAGTGGTCTGATACTCTTTCCATTTCAATATTATCGCTTGCACAGTGCTCCTTGGGATGTTTAAAGCTTGGGAAATATTTTTGTATCCAAATCCGGCTTTAAACTTCTTCACAAAAGTATATCGGACCTGCCTGGTGTGTTCCTTGTTCTTCATGATGCTCTCTGCGCTTTTAACGGACCTCTGAGACTATCACAGTGCAGGTGCATTTATACGGAGACTTGATTACAGACAGGTGGATTGTATTTATCATCATTAGTCATTTAGGTCAACATTGGATCATTCAGAGATCCTCACTGAACTTCTGGAGAGAGTTTGCTGCACTGAAAGTAAAGGGGCTGAATAATTTTGCACGCCCAATTTTTCAGTTTTTGATTTGTTAAAAAAGTTTGAAATATCCAATAAATGTCGTTCCACTTCATGATTGTGTCCCACTTGTTGTTGATTCTTCACAAAAAAATACAGTTTTATATCTTTATGTTTGAAGCCTGAAATGTGGCAAAAGGTTAAAAGTTCAAGGGGGGCGAATACTTTCGCAAGGCACTGTAAATATTCCGCAAACAGAAATACACAATGGACAAAAAACATTTCAGTTTCTCCTCATGGCTCAGCCACATAATGGCAGGGTATATCTGGTGGTCTGTCTCCTCATGGCACAGCCACATAATGGCAGGGTATATCTGGTGGTCTGTCTCCTCATGGCACAGCCACATAATGGCAGGGTATATCTGGTGGTCTGTCTCCTCATGGCTCAGCCACATAATGCCAGGGTATATCTGGTGGTCTGTCTCCTCATGGCTCAGCCACATAATGCCAGGGTATGTCTGGTGGTCTGTCTCCTCATGGCTCAGCCACATAATGCCAGAGTATAGCTGGTGTGCTTTCTGGAATAAGAGAAAGCATATATCGTGGTAGAAAGAGCAATAGAGGATAAAATTAGTTGCATTCTCTATTTCTTCAAGATCACAGTAGTTACATCGTCTTTCCTCTTCCATTTCACCACAATACTGACCTGTTTCAATTTGCAGAGGCAATATCCCTGATCTTACCTATATTTCTTATTTCCATTCTTTTACTTTTAGATTTGTGTGTTGTTGGTAAAAGTATGATTAAATGACTGAACAAATCATTTTAAATGAACTGTAACTAAGTAAAACTTATACTCTGTTTTATTATATCTGATTAACAATATGAGTTCATAAGAAGGGATTGTGAGACACGGACAAGGAGTAATTAAAGTTAATGAACACCATTTCAACTAGGAAGAAACGAATGGGTTGTGGACTGTGAAAACAGATAAGGTCGTTAGCCTATGGTTGACCCTACAGAAACTTAGCTCTGGGGTTTTTAGAGAAGACAGTGAGTGCATTCCTAAGTTTTCTGTTAATTAGAACTGTCAGCTCAGTGGTGATTGATAATGTTGAGGGGTCAAAAGTTACCTGGGAGTGTGTTAGTAAGTTAGAATGAACTTTTCACCTCACTTTGTCCCGGTCAAGAGGAGGGGATTCTGTAAAAGCAATGAAATGACGTCATGATCTGTATATAAACTGTTGTTCGTGGTTAAGTGGCAGCGCGCTCCGAGAATAAATTCTGTTACCAATTATTGAAATACTGGTCTGCATCTATATTATGCAAACAAGAATCTTACAAATTCTCAGAAAATAGATTAAGGGTTTTCAATTAATGAAAGCACATTGGCATAATTAAATTACATTAACAATTGGTCCTTCGAATGGATTCCACAAGCTTGCCTCTGTCGTCCGAAGGGAAAGCCGAAAGCCGTGCACGGAGACGGGTCTGACTCGTTATTTAAAGACCTGGCCTCTGGATTGAGGTTTAAAAAAAACAGGCCGGTATAAAGATCTAAGGGCGACAGAGGTGGTGACGGAATCGAACCGGCATTACTTTTCCCAGTCTACAGGACGAAGGTAAATAGTCTTTATTCACGAATTTGGGAGGAATTATTTAAGATATTTTTGATTGGATGTGCTAAAGGAGTTTGGATTTAATCAATGATAGGTGCTTGAATATTCTGAACAAATACCATGGGTTTCTACTTTGTGTTTTAACCAAAATCGATAGGAAGGAAACGGGTCTGAACTGACCCGTGGTAAGGTGCACTACCAAAACTAAACTAGGACTTAATAAATCTTGGTCTTGCAAGCCGAAAGATTTTTTAAGGGTGAGATATAGTACGTATTGTTAGATGGGACGGTCGTCCTGTACAAATAGGATAGCCATTAATTCAAAAGACATACCTAAATAAAGTTTTAACCTAGTAGTCTATCTGTATATGGGAAGTATTTTTTATTTTTTTTTATTTATTTTTTTCACCTTAATTTAACCAGGTAGGCTAGTTGAGAACAATTTCTCATTTGCAACTGCGACCTGGCCAAGATAAAGCATAGCAGTGTGAACAGACAACACAGAGTTACACATGGAGTAAGTAAACAATTAACAAGTCAATAACACAGTAGAAAAAAAAGGGGAGTCTATATACATTGTGTGCAAAAAGGCATGAGGAGGTAGGCGAATAGTTACAATTTTGCAGATTAATAACACTGGAGTGATAAATGATCAGATGGTCATGTACAGGTAGAGATATTGGTGTGCAAAAGAGCAGAAAAGTAAATAAATAAAAACAGTATGGGGGTGAGGTAGGTAAAAATGGGTGGGCTATTTACCGATAGACTATGTACAGCTGCAGCGATCGGTTAACTGCTCAGATAGCAGATGTTTGAAGTTGGTGAGTGAGGGAGATAAAAGTCTCCAACTTCAGCGATTTTTGCAATTCGTTCCAGTCACAGGCAGCAGAGAACTGGAACGAAAGGCGGCCAAATGAGGTGTTGGCTTTAGGGATGATCAGTGAGATACACCTGCTGGAGCGCGTGCTACGGATGGGTGTTGCCATCGTGACCAGTGTACTGAGATAAGGATAAGTAGTCTGACTATGAAAAGTAGCAGATATATATATTAAAACAGGTGAGGATAAATTAGGCTTGGTGAGAAGGCAGGGCAATTCTAGGCAAACATAATAACTGAACACATTCAATACTGAAAGAAATTAAAATCTAAGGGGTGGAGAGGGAAACTAATTCTAGAGTAGTGAGATATGAGATATTAACGTTGAAAGTCCCAAGGAACAATAGTTTCTAATGACCTTTTAATTGTATACGGGTGAAATTTAATGTCCGATCAAAAGTCATCTATAGATAAAGTTTCCAGACAGGAGAAATACATACATACATACCCATACACCCAAACATGTATAGTAAATCTTCAAAAGAGGTCCCGGAATTAACGGGAGATGAGAAATAATGCAGGGAAGAGATAAGAGAAACACCTATTTTGGCCCGACATGGAGGAGGAGTAAGTTTAAAGAAGGAACGATAATTCGCTCACGTGTGAGATCTAATAATTTATCAAGAGTGACGATAGTCACTATTCCTAATTTCTGATAGAGGAGAGCGAGATTAAGGAGAATCCTAACTGAGGGAAAACTTGGGGTTTTTAAATTAGGGCTATTTTCTGTTCTCCAGATGCTGGAGTTACAAGTACAGACAACTGTAAAATGGGTCTATTTGCGGAGAATCTCAGTCAGTTACATTGTGTTGGTGGTATAGTGGTGAGTGTAGCAGTCTTACAAACTGCAGTCCAGGGTTTGGTTCCCAGCTGAGGCGTTAACTAAAAAAATCCGAGTTTTTGGTTGTAATTCAACTAATTGTATTGCAGAGAAAGTTGTAGTCACTAGTATTGGTATAAGATATAAACTGAACGTTTTAAATAGTTTGTTTGGTTCAAATTGAAAGACTAATTCATTCAACTTAAAATAAGGACAAAGCGAATTTTGATGCAAGACGATGTCTGTTCACTAAATGATCTGTTTGAATAATGTATTGGGAATAGAGTGACTAAATGATCTGTTTGAATAATGTATTGGGAATAGAGTCATAATTAAAATGCTAAATCAAAGACGAGACAGTAACTTAAATCAAATGAATTCTAAATAATAACGAAGAGACAATTACAATAGATTTGTGCCCATCGAAATGTTCTTCTAAATTTAGCGGATTGGGAGATGAGAGATGTTGATTGATGTTGTAAATTCTAATTCAGGATTCAACAGATGTGATAAATTAGGTTTGGTTTATCGAACCCGTACTACTGTTGCTGCAGACAGCCAACAATTATTTACAATTCATTGAAAGTCGTTGTGGATTGGGTCGAGGTTGAGCGCTTGTTGATGACATCACTCGCAAGGCACTTTTGTCGCCACGGAAATGATGTCGTGACTGGGGGTAACGGAGAAAATTGTTTGTGTCATTTAGAAGGAAAATGCGTACATTATTGTTTTGAGTCACTTTTCAGAAGTTGATAAAAATTTCAAAATACATTTTTGAAAGTAGTTTGTAAGTCGTCAGGATAGTCAGGAAAGATGCTAAAAACTAGCAGCTGATTCGCTAGGTGGGCATCATTGATTTGTGGTGTTTATTTGGGCTGTATTATGCTATGAGAAAGGGAGATGTCTGAATCGTAAAACATTGTGATAATGGATTCTGATGGTTATTGATTCCTGGTTTGATTGTTTATGTAACACCAGTGAATTTGAGCACTGTTTCCATTATGTGGAACAATGTCAGGGTATTAATGTTGAAAAGCAACCTCTATAGTAAAACATAATTGCATTTGTTTTGGGAAACTAGCTAGGTTGAATTTGGTTATTTGAGCTTTTCCCCTGATACGTAGACATCTGTAACAGGAGCAAGTTGGGTTTTTCTTGAGGAACATGCAGATGGTGTTTTGTTTTATTGAGATGTAAACGTGAGTCTCTGAGTAATATTGTCATCTGAAGCATTATAGTAGTGAGTTTTTTGCTGATAAAAGTGGTTTGTTTATTTGGTTACTGATGATTGTTTATTCTAGGAGTTGATTTAACTTAATTAAGCATTTGTTCTGGTGTGTTTGAGTAGGATTCTTTATACCGGGACGGATGGAAGTTATCTACAATATGTGAGTTGAAGGAGCCATGGGAAAATACGTTCACATTTTTATTAAATATCTGGGATTAAATGACGGATTTCTTACACTGAGAAATGTACGACATTTGTGGCAGAGGGAAAAAGTAATACATTGGATAATAATGTTATCAGGTTAATTGTATCTAAGGGTAGCATGTTCATTTAAGTAAACATATACATTGATGTTGTTTAAAACTAATGATTCATGATTTGAGGTAAAGGGGAATTATCATTAGGTTTAGTTTATAGTTCACTTTTGAGTTTCTGAATCGGAAGTAGCAGAGTGAATGCTAGTTAGGCGTGTTGTGTTCTTCTGGGAAAATTTATGTTTTAGGTGTCTCACTTTTAGATGTTTCCTGGGATTATAATCATGGGGAGAGTGGGTGAGATTGAGGCCATAAACGACCAAATTGAAAAAGGCCTGGAAGTTTTGTTTATTCATTAAAGTTTGCAAATATATACACATAAAACATTTGTTAGGACTATTTGTTTTAGTGCAAAGGTATTTTAAAGAGGCACGCTCACATATGGAACTTTATGAGTTTTTATTTTATGAGTTTTAATTACACAAGTGAATTTTTTTATTTTAAGGATAAAGGGTTCTTTAATATGTCTAATGTAGTATGGAACATGACTATAAAAGGGTGGTATGACCTATTGACCTTATCATGGCTATCTTTTGGGGTCTGATCAGCCTCAGGGGAGAGCCATTTGTATAATGAATTTGTGGTCATTTGGGTTACTAGTTTCAAGGTAAATTAATTATAATGGTTTTGGGTTAGAATTATTGTTTGAACCGCAAATGAGAAAGTGGTTCAGGATTCTGTTTTACAACATTAGCTGTGAAGTTTTTGAATTGGCTATTATTGATTTGGTATTACAACAGGAAAAAATCCTATTTATCATTAAAGAATAAATAGGGGGAGATAAGATTCATTGAGGTTTGGATAGGAGATATATTAAGCCAATAGGGCAGGGAATTACATAGAAAAATAAGTTTCAGTTCTTAGGGGTGATAAGGTATTCCACACTATGCCACATATATTAAATTCATGTTATTGTCAGATAGAATACTGAGGATCCCGAAAGGAAAGAGCTTGTTAGTGTGGGAAGGATTTTGATATGGTTAGCATTTGTTTTGGCTTTGTTTAACTATTAGGAGTTTTTGTAAATAGTATTACATTTAACAGGAATATAGGACATCTGTGGTGATTTAGGATTATTGTTAGGATTAAGATAGATTGATTGAGGAAATGTAAGGACTTTAGAGATTGCCACTCGTAGACATGTTTTTTCTAAAAATCAATGATTTTAGATAAAGTCAAACAGTGAGACGCTTAGTGGTATTTGAGAGATAGGAGAGAAAAGGGTTACTGTTTAAATCGGTAAATATATATATTTATGAAAATATATAAGTAGCACAGATACTTCTTAAAGTAGATAAGACACTTGACAGAGAATTGGTACAGGATTGACATGAATGGACGCCCAAGGGAGAATTGGACATGTGGAAAATGAAAGGGGCGCTCCTACGTGATGATGTCAAACATAAGGATAATTTACTAATCTTACCTAAGTCATTGTTTAGAGTAGGCAAGGTTGTTACCTGGGCAGAGCCAGGTATGGGGGGATGGGTAAATTGTGTTCTAGGATAGGATGTGACCTACGGGATAATTAACTAATAAAAAAAATGTTGCTAACAAGTAGGTATAGAAGTTAAAGATATAATCAGATAGAACAAATGAGAAACTGTTTGTTAACCAAACCTGTATGTCCAAGATTTTATGCACTACAGGTGAATTACAGGTGAAGTCACTCAATCCATTCCCTGAGGCCTGGTGGGGGGACCATACCAAGGACTCCTGGTGGCAGCTAGCTGAAAGAACTACCCGGATTCATATCACACTGCGGGAGGGTAAGACACACTGACACTGTCGAACAATAACAGAGTTGGAGAGGAGAACTGGAATTAACAGAATTCTGGGGGCAATCTCTCAAATGAAGATTACCTTACCTGTCATTCCATCACTGTTCTTGTTCATATAAGTGAAAATGTGTCTGACTCTTGCTAATGATGTGTTTTCTGGAAGAGGGTGGGGCTTTATAGGTGAGCTGTCCATCCTGAGCTGTATGGTTGGGGGACCTAATTCCTGACCATATTCCTGATACACCATGAACACCGAGAAGGGGGTAATATTGAAATAGTTAAACAATGAGGATTTAGTATTAACCAAGCATAAGAGATCACTTGATCTGGATAAACAGGAAGTGAGAGTGGAATTGGGAAGGATGTCTCAGTGGAGTTCTATGTAGACCAAGTGGGGCCTCTGACTCCTTGGCAGTTCAGGACTAAGAGCAGCTATTATGGAAGACATCTATGCAAGTCCCTGTGTAGTTCATGAAAACCAGTTATAGCTCACATCATGTGAGAAGGCTACATAAATCTGCATACCCAGCATGGAAGGAGATGGAGTGTAGTGAAAGTAAGGGTTTCCGTTGATAACCTAGTGCATTCCAGGTAGAAAAAGTTAGAGCAGCTGATTTCTCTATAGTCAGCTGAATACAAGCAGAGTCCCTCTGACAAAGCAGATACTGACTGTGGAGTTGTCCAGAGCCAAGAGCCGGTGTGGATAGTTCAGAAATGGAATTATTCACCTAAGGGAACAGCCTGTATAGTAAAGCTATTCATGGAAGCAGGAAAGCCAGATAATAAGTTGTATGGATTTGCACTATTTATATTCACATGTTCCTCTGAAATCTGAGCTTCCTCCTTTCACAGAGGCAAAGGGAGCCTGTTTACTGTTTGATTCAGTATAGTACTTCTGGGAAATATGTGGGGGAAAATCAGTATTGCAATAGGACAGATAATGTTACTTCTGATGCGACCAATGAGTGATTTGGCAGGCTGGTTGATATCTGGGGATTTCAGTAAGATAAGGAGGCCCAGGGCTCACATCTGGTGGTTGTGTGGGGGAATGACGTGATGGCCGAGTATTACTGGTTAATTGGACAGGGGTATGTGTACTGGTACATTTGAGAATGTCTTTCACACTCATTCAACACCATGACATGATGTTGACTAAACGGGAGAAAAGAAGTACTCCGTCTGGGTCTTTTGATGATAGAGTTTGTATTAATAATATTGTGGTTCCACGAGGGGCAGATGAGATCCAAAGCTATAAATTAGATCCTGAAAGTATTTTTTTTTGGTGGTCCACTCTCAATGAGAATGTGTATTGGATCAATTATATCTATTAAAAATCCACAGCGCTTCACCAATTATATCAGAGATGTAATGAATGGTTTGGCAGAATAGAATAGTCTTGGATGTTTGCTGGCTGAAACAGGTGGGAGTGTATGGAGGTCATTTGGACTCCGAGGATACGGTTTTGGATGGATCAGTGACCAAGGCCTTGTCTGGTTTACACACCCTAGTTCACGAGTTGGCAGTAAACTCAGGGGTGGATACTTCTCTGACTAATTGGGTTGACACAATGTTTGGAAGATGGAAAAATGTTATGATTACTGTGTTATGGGCTACCTTCACCTGTGTGACTGTGTTAGTTTTGTGCGGATGTGTTTTGATTCCATGCGTGAAAGTTCTCATTTCCAGGACTCTGGAGAAATCAATGACACTTCAGATGGTGATATATGGACCAATCCTAAGCTCTGACCAGTGGAATATAAAATATATGGCTTGGACGTAATAGAAGTATCCGGATCCTTTCACTCGCGGGGAGACCATATTTGATGTTTAGGAAATGTAGATGTTTTCTTGTTTCAATATATAGACTGTTTTTTCATGAAGATTAACAGAAAATCCTGATAAGTAGAATTAAGATTCTGATGTAGGTTAGAACAGTCATTGAAGTTGATTATGTACATACAGTGCCTTGCGAAAGTATTCGGCCCCCTTGAACTTTGCGACCTTTTGCCACATTTCAGGCTTCAAACATAAAGATATAAAACTGTATTTTTTTTGTGAAGAATCAACAACAAGTGGGACACAATTATGAAGTGGAACGACATTTATTGGATATTTCAAACTTTTTTAACAAATCAAAAACTGAAAAATTGGGCGTGCAAAATTATTAATCAGTACATGTATTGATTGTCTTCTTCTAGTATATCATTGATATTTCCATGTAGTGTTTAATGATGGTATGAGTTGTTAAGTCATTTTTAGGGTGGATTGGTAAAATTATGATTAAATGACTGAACAAATCATTTTAAATGGAACTGTAACTAAGTAAAACTTATACTCTGTTTTATTATATCTGATTAACAATATGAGTTCATAAGAAGGGATTGTGAGACACGGACAAGGAGTAATTAAAGTTAATGAACACCATTTCAACTAGGAAGAAACTAATGGGTTGTGGACTGTGAAAACACATAAGGTCGTTAACCTATGGTTGACCCTACAGAAACTTAGCTCTGTGGTTTTTAGATAAGACAGTGAGTGCATTCCTAAGTTTTCTGTTAATTAGAACTGTCAGCTCAGTGGTGATTGATAATGTTGAGGGGTCAAAAGTTACCTGGGAGTGTGTTAGTAAGTTAGAACAAACTTTTCACCTCACTTTGTTCCGGTCGAGAGGAGGGGATTCTGTTAAAGCAATGAAATGACGTCATGATCTGTATATAAACTGTATATAAACGTGGTTAAGTGGCAGCGCGCTCCGAGAATAAATTATGTTACCTATTATTGAAAGACTGATCTGCGTCTATTTTTTGCAAACAAGAATCTTACAAATTCTCATAAAATAGATTAAGGGTTTTCAATTAATGAAAGCACATTGGCATAATTAAATTACATTAACAGTGTTTAGTTGTTTATTGTTAGATATTACTGCACTGTTGGAGATAGGAAAACAAGCATTTAGCACCATATGCAATAACATCTGCTAAATACTGTATGTGCATGCAACCAATAACATTTTACTTGATTTATGATCATATACAGTGCCTTGCGAAAGTATTCAGCCCCCTTGAACTTTGTGACCTTTTGACACATTTCAGGCTTCAAACATAAAGATATAAAACTGTATTTTTTTGTGAAGAATCAACAACAAGTGGGACACAATCATGAAGTGGAACGACATTTATTGGATATTTCAAACTTTTTTAACAAATCAAAAACTGAAAAATTGGGCGTGCAAAATTATTCAGCCCCTTTACTTTCAGTGCAGCAAACTCTCTCCAGAAGTTCAGTGAGGATCTCTGAATGATCCAATGTTGACCTAAATGACTAATGATGATAAATACAATCCACCTGTGTGTAATCAAGTCTCCGTATAAATGCACCTGCACTGTGATAGTCTCAGAGGTCCATTAAAAGCGCAGAGAGCATCATGAAGAACAAGGAACACACCAGACAGGTCCGAGATACTGTTGTGAAGAAGTTTAAAGCCGGATTTGGATACAAAAATATTTCCCAAGCTTTAAACATCCCAAGGAGCACTGTGCAAGCGATAATATTGAAATGGAAGGAGTATCAGACCACTGCGAATCTACCAAGACCTGGCCGTCCCTCTAAACTTTCAGCTCATACAAGGAGAAGACTGATCAGAGATGCAGCCAAGAGGCCCATGATCACTCTGGATGAACTGCAGAGATCTACAGCCGAGGTGGGAGACTCTGTCCATAGGACAACAATCAGTTGCATATTGCACAAATCTGGCCTTTATGGAAGAGTGGCAAGAAGAAAGCCATTTCTTAAAGATATCCATAAAAAGTGTTGTTTAAAGTTTGCCACAAGCCACCTGGGAGACACACCAAACATGTGGAAGAAGGTGCTCTGGTCAGATGAAACCAAAATTGAACTTTTTGGCAACAATGCAAAACGTTATGTTTGGCGTAAAAGCAACACAGCTCATCACCCTGAACACACCATCCCCACTGTCAAACATGGTGGTGGCAGCATCATGGTTTGGGCCTGCTTTTCTTCAGCAGGGACAGGGAAGATGGTTAAAATTGATGGGAAGATGGATGGAGCCAAATACAGGACCATTCTGGAAGAAAACCTGATGGAGTCTGCAAAAGACCTGAGACTGGGACGGAGATTTGTCTTCCAACAAGACAATGATCCAAAACATAAAGCAAAATCTACAATGGAATGGCTCAAAAATAAACATATCCAGGTGTTAGAATGGCCAAGTCAAAGTCCAGACCTGAATCCAATTGAGAATCTGTGGAAAGAACTGAAAACTGCTGTTCACAAATGCTCTCCATCCAACCTCACTGAGCTCGAGCTGTTTTGCAAGGAGGAATGGGAAAAAATGTCAGTCTCTCGATGTGCAAAACTGATAGAGACATACCCCAAGCGACTTACAGCTGTAATCGCAGCAAAAGGTGGCGCTACAAAGTATTAACTTAAGGGGGCTGAATAATTTTGCACGCCCAATGTTTCAGTTTTTGATTTGTTAAAAAAGTTTGAAATATCCAATAAATGTCGTTCCACTTCATGATTGTGTCCCACTTGTTGTTGATTCTTCACAAAAAAATACAGTTTTATAGCTTTATGTTTGAAGCCTGAAATGTGGCAAAAGGTCGCAAAGTTCAAGAGGGCCGAATACTTTCGCAAGGCACTGTACTTAAACTAATTCAAACTGTTGTAGTTTTGGCCTATTCATCAAATATTTGGCAGCCGTCAATAAAACATGTTTTCGCTTGCATATATTCAAATAGGCTACCTTCAAATATTATTTGGTTTTCTGAGAGGTAGGCCTAGTCAAAATACTTTCAAATATTATTTATTTTTCTGAGACCTGTATTTCATTATTAAAGAAAATATACTGAACAAAGATCTAAACTCATCAATTTCAGAAATTTGACTGAGTCACAGTTCATATAAGGAAATCAATCGATAGAAATAAATAAACGAGTCCCTAATCTATGGATTTCACATGACTTGACAAGGGTGCAGCGATGGGTCGGCCTGCGAGGGCATAGACTCACTCACTTGGGAGCCAGGTCCACCCATTGGGGAGCCAGGCCCAGCCGATCAGAACGGGTTTTTCCACACAAAAGGGCTCTATTACTGTAACGGTTTTCTTCCGTTGAAGGAGAGGAGGACCAAAATGCAGCGTGGTTAGTGTTCAACATGTTTAATATAGACGATAAACGAGAACACTACAAAATACAAAACAACAAATGTGAAAACTGACAACAGTCCTATCTGGTGCATTGACACAAAGACAGAAGACATTTAGGCAGCCATATTCTGTGGCTCAACACTGGGGCCCCACAAGGGTGCGTTCTGAGCCCTCTCCTGTACTCCCTGTTCACCCACGACTGCGTGGCCACGCACGCCTCCAACTCAATCATCAAGTTTGCGGACGACACAACAATGGTAGGCTTGATTACCAACAACGACGAGACGGCCTACAGGGAGGAGGTGAGGGCCCTCGGAGTGTGGTGTCAGGAAAATAACCTCACACTCAACGTCAACAAAACTAAGGAGATGATTGTGGACTTCAGGAAACAGCAGAGGGAACACCCCCCTATCCACATCGATGGAACAGTAGTGGAGAGGGTAGCAAGTTTTAAGTTCCTCGGCATACACATCACAGACAAACTGAATTGGTCCACTCACACAGACAGCATCGTGAAGAAGGCGCAGCAGCGCCTCTTCAACCTCAGGAGGCTGAAGAAATTCGGCTTGTCACCAAAAGCACTCACAAACTTCTACAGATGCACAATCGAGAGCATCCTGGCGGGTTGTATCACCGCCTGGTATGGCAACTGCACCGCCCTCAACCGTAAGGCTCTCCAGAGGGTAGTGAGGTCTGCACAACGCATCACCGGGGGCAAACTACCTGCCCTCCAGGACACCTACACCACCCGATGTCACAGGAAGGCCATAAAGATCATCAAGGACATCAACCACCCGAGCCACTGCCTGTTCACCCCGCTATCATCCAGAAGGCGAGGTCAGTACAGGTGCATCAAAGCTGGGACCGAGAGACTGAAAAACAGCTTCTATCTCAAGGCCATCAGACTGTTAAACAGCCACCACTAACACTGAGTGGCTGCTGCCAACACACTGACACTGACTCACACCTGCCAGGTGGATGGATTATCTTGGCAAATAAGAAATGCTCACTAACAGGGATGTAAACAAATTTGTGTAAAAATGAGCGAAATAAGCTTTTTGTGCGGATGGAACATTTCTAGGATCTTTTATTTCAGCTCATGAAACATGGAACCAACACTTTACATGTTACATTTTACATTTATATTGTTGTTCAATATAGTTGGCTTTTAGTTTAAACTCTATATAAACTATATTAGACTACCTAGAGTATCTAAAACGTTTTTATTTTCTACTGAACTACAAAATACAACTATTTTCGACCCAGGCCTACTCTGTTTAGCTTTATGAATGTTGTTGGCACTTTAGATATAAAGAAATGGTAGCAACAAGTTTAACTCAAACGTTGTCTTTAGATTGGATATGTGTATTTCGATGCTCTAAAGCTCTTATAGGAAATTGCCAGAAAAATGCAAAGAACATTTTCTAAATCAATGTACAGACAGAGAAAGGCCACCACCACACTGTTTTAAAAACCCGCCCACCCGGCGCGCCGGCGTGGAAACTAAATCGAGTGTACCGTTCTGTCTGGGCTTGGTCTGTGGTTCGTTCCGTTTCCGCCCTGTCATCCTGGCTTTTCTCCGGTCTTCGGGCCCAATTTCAGAAGAAGACAGCTAAACAAGTGAAAACAGAACATCTTCTAAATCAATGTACAGACAGAGACAAGCTACCGAACACACGGTTTAAAACCCCGCTCACCCGGCGCGGAAACTAAATCGAGCGTACCGTTCTGTCTGGGCTTGGTCTGTGGTTCGTTCCGTTTCCGCCCTGTCATCCTGGCTTTTCTCCGGTCCTCGGAGCCCAATTCCAGAAGAGGACAGCTAAACAAGTGAAAACTGTTTATTAGCTAAACTGACTACAGTCTATTAGCTCAAATCTTAAGTAAATCACAGCGCCAGATCGGTGTACCGCGGAGACAAAGAGAGGAGGAGGGGCGGGGTTTCAGGAGTTTTACATGAGACGAGATATTGCTTCCTAGTTAAGCTTACTGGTGAGTAAAAGGCGCACATTACAACATGGCTAGGCTATCCAGCTATCTGCTTAAACTAGCCGTACTACTGGACTTCTGTTAGATAGTTACTGATAATCACTAGTGAACGTAACATAATATTGCATTTCACATGGTTATAAACCTTTTATTACAGTGCATATAGTGCACCCATTCTCATAGGCCTAGCTGTGAAACGTATTTTTTATAGTGGACATACACCCACCTATCATACCCTGGCTGTAACCCTATCATTAAGGCCTAGTGGACATATTACACCCAGCCTCCCATCCATATAGCTACTTTTATAGTGGAGATATCACACCCACCTATTATATAGCCTGGCTATAAACCTATTATTAGATTATTATAGTGGAGATATCACACCCACCTATTATATAGCCTGGCTATAAACCTATTATTAGATTATTATAGTGGAGATATCACACCCACCTATTATATAGCCTGGCTATAAACATATTATTAAAAACCTAGTAGAATATTGCAACCATTCACATACATCTGTTATTACAGTACTGTACAAAGCCCAAGGCAACTGATTACCAGTTAGTAGATGGATGTATGGGGTTTTGGCAGCTACTAACTCAACTAACGTTGTTATCCAACTGTAGTTCTTCTTATTTGTATTATTTCAGTAAGCCTACAGTACCACTGTCTGTGTGCATCACATGTAGCCTGCCACTGTCTGTGTGCATCACATGTAGCCTGCCACTGCATGTGCATCACATGTAGCCTGCCACTGTCTGTGTGCATCACATGTAGCCTGCCACTCTCTGTGTGCATCACATGTAGCCTGCCACTCTCTGTGTGCATCACATGTAGAATGCCACTGTCTGTGTGCATCACATATAGCCTGCCACTCTCTGTGTGCATCACATTTAGCTTACCATTGTAAGATGAATTCTGACATGTGTTCTGAGGTGTGATGTGTGCTGGAATGAATGAATACAGGATGAATGGATTGTCTACTCTGTGTAGCATGGCATGGAGGCGTCTGTGTGTGTGTTCTGTGCAGTCAGCTATTTCCTTTTATAGACGTTGAACACTAAAGGCTGTTTCACTCTACTTCCTGTAAACAACGTTGACTATGTTTGCTTCCTGCTTCTGTCTGATTAGTCAGTTTGGCCCTTGTGACCATCAGGGCCTTTAGGAGTTCCAGGATGAGGAAGTGGGTTTCCCCTAGAAACAAAGAGGAGAGAGCAGAATGTAACGGAGAGAGCAGAATGTAACGGAGAGAGCAGAATGTAACGGAGAGAGCAGAATGTAACGGAGAGAGCAGAATGTAACGGAGAGAGCAGAATGTAACGGAGAGAGCAGAATGTAACGGAGAGAACTGAATGTAACGGAGAGAGCAGAATGTAACGGAGAGAGCAGAATGTAACGGAGAGAGCAGAATGTAACGGAGAGAGCAGAATGTAATGGAGAGAGCAGAATGTAACGGAGAGAGCAGAATGTAACGGAGAGATCAGAATGTAACGGAGAGAACTGAATGTAACGGAGAGAGCAGAATGTAACGGAGAGAGTAGAATGTAACGGAGAGAGCAGAATGTAACGGAGAGAGCAGAATGTAATGGAGAGAGCAGAATGTAACGGAGAGAGCAGAATGTATCGGAGAGAGTAGACCTACAATGTATAAACAGAGGGTGGGTTCAGATTCCCTCTCCTATCCTGGAAGTCTGCACTTGTTCAAAGTGTGCTTTTGTTCACTCCCCCTTATGGATATAAAAACATTAGATTGGCTGGGACGAAGCAATATGGTGATAATTCCCTGCAGCCTATCAGAGGACATGATGTTGATATTCATTTGTTTCTGTGGCCTAAGGGAAGTGCCTCTGCCTCTGATTTGCCCAATCCCAGGCCTGGAGCTATGGAATTCCTAGGGAACGAGTCCCAGCCTGGATAGCACCCATTATTATCCTGACACACACACACACACACACACACACACACACACACACACACACAAACACACACTGCCTTACACGTTACTAGGCTAGGCTGTGCAGGGCTGGAGCAGGGCGTAACCATGGAGATGAGCAAGAACTGCTGGGCATGATAGAACTGGCTGTGTCTGAGACCGCTGTGGAATGAGACTGCCTGTTATAACATGTCCTGGAGAGAGAGAGAGAGGAATAAAGAGAGGGGGGAAAGAGAAAGAAAGAGACCAAGATAGACAGGGACAAGGACTGAGAGAGACAGGGACTGAGAGAGACAGGGACTGAGAGAGACAGGGACCGAGAGAGACAGGGACCGAGAGAGACAGGGACCGAGAGAGACAGGGACCGAGAGAGACAGGGACCGAGAGAGACAGGGACCGAGAGAGACAGGGACCGAGAGAGACAGGGACCGAGAGAGTAATAAGGTACACACTCGGATATTACAAGCTAAAGTAAAGCTGTTGTTGACCTACTCTTCTGAAAAGCACAGGGGAGGAGGACAGAAAGGGTAAGTAGGAGGGAGAGGGGTGAGGAAACGAGGAGAGGCTGGGGACAGCTAATGTAGTTGTTGATGTCTGGATGCTGTCTGATCGGGGATACAAAGCTGTAGACAGAGGGAGAAGGAGGCTAGCGTGTCTTTCCGACAGTGTGGAATGTTGACTGTGTCCTTTTAGTGGAGGGGAGAGAAAAACATTGGAAATCGAAAGGTAGTTGTCCTGGACGGATGGAAACACACACACAGCAGGGTCAGAGACAGGACGTGATGAAAGCTCTGTGAGCTAGATGTAGGCTATTTCCTGTTGATGGTGATGATGTCACTGTGCCTTATACCTTTGAAGGGGAACTCTGTCGCGTTTTTCTCTGAGAAAGGAAGAGGTTGTGGTGTGCAGGTGAAAAGGTGTCAGACGGGAGCTTTTACCTTATTTGGAGCCGAAAACATCCTTCTGCTCTGCAATGCATTACACACACACACACACACACACACACACACACACACACACACACACACACACACACACACACACACACACACACCAGGAAACCACACATAACATGTACCTTCCTCATCCACTCTTGGTTCCCTCTTACACGCAGACACACGGACACACACACGCCAAACACACACCTTCTCACTTTGTGTCGGTGTGTCAAGGCATGATAGAGGTCTCTCTTTTTCTCTTGACAGCTGTGTGTGTCTCTCTCCCTCTCCAGGTGTGTGTGTGTGTGTAGATGTGTGACAGCGGTGTGTGTGAAGACAAGCCCCCCGCCCCCCCTGTCAGAATGAACAGCCAAGGAGGCGGAGCCAAGGACTCCGTGTCGGGCAACTACAACTCTCGGTCCCTCCCCTCTGTTCCTGAGGAGAAACAGAAACGAAATAAAATCATCTCCATGTTCGCCTCCGAGAAAGGTACACACACACACACTTGCTTATGGCTGTCGACCGATGCCGATGATGATGCCACACAGACACAAGCACAAACATACACACACTCACATACACAGAACCACACAGCTGTGTTAAGGAGTGTGTATATTAATTCTAGAGTTTGTGTGTGTGTGTGTGTGTGTGTGTGTGTGTGTGTGTGTGTGTCAGGAGGCAGGAAGAAGGATCGTGATAAGGACAACAGACCAGAGATCTCCTCTCCGTCAGACTTTGAACACACCATCCATGTGGGCTTCGACGCCGTCACAGGAGAGTTCACAGTGAGTCTGTCTTTGTTTCTCTTAGTGTGTGTGTTTAACCATTCATCTGTGGGTGTGTGTGTCTGTGGCGTATATGTGTGTGTGTATGTGTGTTTGAGTAATATGCTGTGTGTGTGTGTAGGTTATGTGTGTTTGAGTAATAATCTGTGGGTGTGTGTAGGGTATGTGTGTTTGAGTAATAATTTGTGTGTGTGTGTTTGAGTAATAATCTGTGTGTGTGTGTGTAGGGTATGTGTGTTTGAGTAATAATTTGTGTGTGTGTGTGTGTGTTTGAGTAATAATCTGTGGGTGTGTGTAGGGTATGTGTGTTTGAGTAATAATTTGTGTGTGTGTGTTTGAGTAATAATCTGTGGGTGTGTGTAGGGTATGTGTGTTTGAGTAATAATTTTTGTGTGTGTGTGTAGGGTATGTGTGTTTGAGTAATAATTTGTGTGTGTGTGTGTAGGGCATGCCGGAGCAGTGGTCCAACCTGCTCCAGACATCTAACATCAGTAAATCGGAGCAGAAGCAGAATCCTCAGGCTGTTCTGGACATTCTCAAGTTCTACGACTCCTCCACCGCAAAACAGAAATACCTCTCCTTCTCAGGTTGGTACTCTCTCCCTCACTCACTCACTCACTCATGCACGCACACACTCACTCACTCACGCACGCACGCACACACAACCTCTCCCTCAATGTGAGCAAGACAAAGGAGCTGATCGTGGACTACAGGAAAAGGAGGGCCAAACACGCCCCCGTTCTCATCGACGGGGCTGTAGTGGAGCAGGTTGAGAGGTTCATGTTCCCTGGCGTCCACATCACCAACAAACTAACATAGTCCAAGCACAGTCGTGAAGCGGGCACGACAACACCTATTCCCCCTCAGGAGACTGAAAAGATTTGTCATGGGTCCTCAGATCCTCAAAAGGTTTTACAGCTGCACCATCGAGAGCACTGGTTGCATCACTGTCTGGTATGGCAACTGCTCGGCATCCGACCGCAAGGCACTACAGAGGGTAGTACGTACGGCCCAGTACATCACCGGGACCAAGCTTTCTGCCATCCAGGACCTCTATACCAGGCGGGGTCAGAGGAAGACCCTAAAAATTGTCAAAGACTCCAGCCACCCAAGTCATAGACTGTTCTCTCTGCTACCGCACGGCAAGCGGTACCGGACCGCCAAGTCTAGGTCCAAGAGGCTCTTTAACAGCTTCTACCCCCAACCCATAAGACTGATGAAACGTTAATCAAATGGCCACCTGGACTATTTGCATTGACCACCTTTTTTACACTGCTGCTACCACTGTTTATTATCTATGTATAGTCACTTCACCCCGACCTACATGTACATATTACCTCAATTACCTCAACGAACCTGTTTATTATCTATGTATAGTCACTTCACCCCTACCTACATGTACATATTACCTCAATTACCTCAACTAACCTGTTTATTATCTATGTATAGTCACTTCACCCCTACCTACATGTACATATTACCTCAATTACCTCAACTAACCTGTTTATTATCTATGTATAGTCACTTCACCCCTACCTACATGTACATATTACCTCAATTACCTCAACTAACCTGTTTATTATCTATGTATAGTCACTTCACCCCGACCTACATGTACATATTACCTCAATTACCTCAACTAACCTGTTTATTATCTATGTATAGTCACTTCACCCCTACCTACATGTACATATTACCTTAATTACCTCAACTAACCTGTTTATTATCTATGTATAGTCAGTTCACCCCTACCTACATGTACATATTACCTCAATTACCTCAACTAACCTGTTTATTATCTATGTATAGTCACTTCACCCCTACCTACATGTACATATTACCTCAATTACCTCAACTAACCTGTTTATTATCTATGTATAGTCACTTCACCCCTACCTACATGTACATATTACCTCAATTACCTCAACTAACCTGTTTATTATCTATGTATAGTCACTTCACCCCTACCTACATGTACATATTACCTCAATTACCTCAA
>NC_048571.1:15468346-15483346 GCF_013265735.2 Oncorhynchus mykiss
AGGCCGCTCAGCAAGGAAGAAGCCACTGCTCCAAAACCACCATAAAAAAGCCAGAGTACGTTTTGCAACAGCACATGTGCACAAAGATCTTACTTTTTGTAGAAATATCCTCTGGTCTCATGAAAGAAAAATAGAACTGTTTGGCCATAATGACCCTTGTTATGTTTGGAGGAAAAGGGGGGAGGATTGCAAGCCGAAGAACATCATTCCAACCGTGAAGCACGGGGGTGGCAGCATCATGTTGTGGGGGTGCTTTGCTGCAGGAGGGACTGGTGCACTTCACAAAATAGATGGCATCATGAGGGAGGAAAAGTATGTGGATATATTGAAGCAACATCTCAAGGTCAGTCAGGAAGTTAAAGCTTGGTCGTAATTGGTTCTTCCAAATGGACAATAACCCCAAGCATACTTCCAAAGTTGTTGCAAAATTACTTAAGGGCAACAAAGTCAAGGTATTGGAGTGGCCATCACAAAGCCCTGACCTCAATCCCATAGACCAATTGTGGGCAGAACTGAAAAAGCGTGTGCGAGCAAGGAGGCCTACAAACCTGACTCAGTTACACCAGCTCTGTCAGGAGGAATGGGACAAAATTCCCCCAGCTTATTGTGGGAAGCTTGTGGAAGGCTACCCGAAATGTTTGACCCAAGTTAAACAATTTAAAGGCAATGCTACCAAATACTAATTGAGTGTATGTAAAGCCACTGGGAATGTGATGAAAGAAATAAAAGCTGAAATAAATCATTCTCTCTACTATTATTCTGACATTTCACATTCTTAAAATAAAGTGGTGATCCTAACTGACCTAAAACAGGGATGTTTTACTAGGATTAAATGTCAGGAATGGTGAAAAACTGAGTTTAAATGTGTTTGGCTAAGGTGTATGTACACTTCCTACTTCAACTGTATATCACTCCCTTTGGGTCCTTCCTCAGGCATTACTGACTCTGTTCTGGTTTCATGTCTGTGAGCTTTTTCTGTTTCTTGTTTCGTATTACGTTCTATTTATTCATTAAATGATTCACTCCCTGTACTTGCTTCCCAACTCCCAGTGTACACGTTACACACACACTTTCTGTCTGCCTCCTCTTCCTCTCTACCTTCATCTCTCCCCCTCTCCTCTGTAGCTGGTTCTGGGTTCTGTTCCTAGATAATATGCCTTGCCAATCCTAAGTGTCCTATTGTTTTGTGTCCTATCATTGTATTGGCTTGACAATCACACTAACTTACCTGTTTTCTCTCCTCTGTCTAGCTGAATGTGACTAGGTGAATGTTTCATATTAACTTGACAGTCACACTAACTTGGATCTTATTGCATTGTCCCCTGTCATTATACTGCTGGGTTGACCTTCCCTCTAACATGTATGTTCTCTCCCCTCCCTCTCCAGCTGACTTTGGGTTCTGTGCCCAGATCACTCCAGAGCAGAGTAAGAGGAGCACCATGGTGGGGACTCCCTACTGGATGGCTCCTGAGGTGGTGACCAGGAAGGCCTACGGACCCAAGGTGGACATCTGGTCCCTGGGCATCATGGCTATAGAGATGGTGGAGGGAGAACCCCCTTACCTCAACGAGAACCCACTCAGGGTGAGGATGGATTTGTGTGTGTGAATGTGAGGGAGGTGGAGGGTGGGTTCCATGCGTGTGTGTGTGTGTGTGTGTGTGTGGGGGGGGGTTCCATGCGTGTGTGTGTGTGTCCAGGCATTGCACTTGGTGGCCACTAATGTTCAGTCTGTGTCTCCTACAGGCCCTCTACCTGATAGCCACCAATGGGACTCCAGAGCTCCAGTCTCCAGAGAAGTTATCTCCAGTGTTCAGGTCCTTCCTGTCCCGCTGTCTGGAGATGGATGTAGAGAAGAGAGGAGGGGGGAAAGAACTACTGCAGGTACACACACACACACACACAAACAAACACACACATACACACACACCGTGATGAGAAGAGTTTGTTTCATTGGTTGATCTCTTGTCTTCCCTGTAGCATCCATTCCTAAAGCTGGCCAAGCCTCTCTCCAGCCTCACCCCTCTCATCCTGGCAGCCAAGGAGGCCATGAAGAGTAACCGCTAACCCTGGTTAGCCACAGATACACTGGATTCCTATGTCTCTGTGTTAGCCTGACCGCTAACTACTAGCCTTACCAGCTAACTTCCAGCCCTACTGTGCCAACTCATCAGTGCCTCTCTGTAACTGACAGCATCTCCTCCTTGATGCTAAACACCAGCCTGCTAGCGCCCTGGCTTGTACACCTACAAGTCACACAAGTCGGCTTCCTGCTCTGTTTGACTCCCCTTCTCCTCTATCCCTCACCCCTCACTCCATATCACACACCAGTCTTCCTATGTCTCTTACCCCCTCCCTGTCTTTCCCTCACCCCCCCCCCCCCTCCCTGTCTGTCCCTCACCCCCCCTCCCTGTCTGTCCCTCACCCCCCTCCCTCCCTGTCCCTCACCCCTCACTCCATATCACACACCAGTCTTCCTATGTCTCTTACCCCCTCCCTGTCTGTCCCTCACCCCCCCTCCCTGTCTGTCCTTCACCCCTCACTCCATATCACACACCAGTCTTCCTATGTCTCTTACCCCCTCCCTGTCTGTCCCTCACCCCCCCTCCCTGTCTGTCCTTCACCCCTCACTCCATATCACACACCAGTCTTCCTATGTCTCTTACCCCCTCCCTGTCTGTCCCTCACCCCCCCTCCTCATCTCTCCTTCACCCCTCACTCCATATCACATACCAGTCTTCCTATGTCTCTTACCCCCTCCCTGTCTGTCCCTCACCCCCCCTCCTCATCTCTCCTTCACCCCTCACTCCATATCACATACCAGTCTTCCTATGTCTCTTACCCCCTCCCTGTCTGTCCCTCACCCCCCCTCCTCATCTCTCCTTCACCCCTCACTCCATATCACATACCAGTCTTCCTATGTCTCTTACCCCCTCCCTGTCTGTCCCTCACCCCCCCTCCTCATCTCTCCTTCACCCCTCACTCCATATCACATACCAGTCTTCCTATGTCTCTTACCCCCTCCCTGTCTGTCCCTCACCCCTCACTCCATATCACACACCAGTCTTCCTATGTCTCTTTCCCCCTCCCTGTCTGTCCCTCACCCCCCCTCCTCATCTGTCCCTCACCCCTCACTCCATATCACACACCAGTCTTCCTATGTCTCTTACCCCCTCCCTGTCAGTCCCTCACCCCCCCTCCCTGTCTGTCCCTCACCCCCCCTCCCTGTCTGTCCCTCACCCCCCTCCCTGTCTGTCCCTCACCCCCACTCCCTGTCTGTCCCTCACCCCCCCTCCTCATCTCTCCTTCACCCCTCACTCCATATCACACACCAGTCTTCCTATGTCTCATACCCCCTCCTCATCTGTCCCTCACCCTTCACTCCATATCACACACCAGTCTTCCTATGTCTCTTACCCCCTCCCTGTCTGTCCCTCACCCCCCCTCCTCATCTGTCCCTCACCCCTCACTCCATATCACACACCAGTCTTCCTATGTCTCTTACCCCCTCCCCGTCAGTCCCTCACCCCCCCCCCCTCTTCATCTGTCCCTCACCCCTCACTCCATATCACACACCAGTCTTCCTATGTCTCTTACCCCCTCCCTGTCTGTCCCTCACTCCCCCTCCTCATCTGTCCCTCACCCCTCACTCCATATCACACACCAGTCTTCCTATGTCTCTTACCCCCTCCCTGTCTGTCCCTCACCCCCCCCTCCTCATCTGTCCCTCACCCGCCCTCCATTTTCCTCACCCTCTTTTTCATTCAGATGTTGTGAGGTTTTCTTGTTCTGTTTGTCTCTCTGCCTGCTACCTGTTCTTTCTCTCTCTTTACTCTGACTAAGAAACTTAAAGGTGCAATCTGTAACTTTTTTTTGTCCCACAAACAAATGGATCATTTCAAGCCTACAGTATCAGTGTTGCAGTACACCTGCAAATAAAACTACAGATTGCACCTTAAAAATAATTGCTGTATGGAACTATCTCGGTATTCAATTCAAATATTTTGGCAGCAAAACCAAATAAAACATTTCAAAGTCGTTTTGTATATTATGTACTTTGGCAAACGTTGAGGGGTAAAAAATCTGGATATTTAGACAACTGTTTTGTAATGTGTATGAATACTTTTCATTATGTGTTTTGTGACTAACATTCGGATAGAAACCTTCCATAACGGTGTGCCTTAATGAACACAACATCTAGGCTCTATGGGGTGAATCCTAACTTTCACTTCATTAAGTTGAATTGTCACTTAGTGTTCCATTGACATCAACGCATGACTACGTGAAAACGGGACGTAAGTGGAAGTTAGGATTTGCTCCTATGATTGGCCAATCAAAAAGCATTCCACCGTGCTAGACTAGTTCATTCCATTTCACAGACATTCCAGTCAGAGAGGTTGAGTCTGATGATGTTGATGATTTTAATAAGTATCCCCTTCTGTTCTTCATTTTTAATTAATGAAACCAAACCTTTTTTTTACAGGAAGCCATGTATTTTCAAACAGTCTATGTAAATGATTAAAGATAGACTTGAACTAATGCTTGTGTGCGTGTGTCTGTGTAGAACATTATAGGGTGAAGCACTGTGTCTGTGTAGAACATTATAGGGTGAAGTACTGTGTCTGTAGAACATTATAGGTGAAGTACTGTGTCTGTGTAGAACATTATAGGGTGAAGTACTGTGTCTGTGTAGAACATTATAGGTGAAGTACTGTGTCTGTGTAGAACATTATAGGTGAAGTACTGTGTCTGTGTAGAACATTATAGGGTGAAGTACTGTGTCTGTGTAGAACATTATAGGTGAAGTACTGTGTCTGTGTAGAACATTATAGGGTGAAGTACTGTGTCTGTGCAGAACATTATAGGGTGAAGTACTGTGTCTGTAGAACATTATAGGTGAAGTACTGTGTCTGTAGAACATTATAGCGTGAAGTACTGTGTCTGTGTAGAACATTATAGGTGAAGTACTGTGTCTGTGTAGAACATTATAGGTTAAGTACTGTGTCTGTGTAGAACATTATAGGGTGAAGTACTGTGTCTGTGTAGAACATTATAGGGTGAAGTACTGTGTCTGTAGAACATTATAGGTGAAGTACTGTGTCTGTGTAGAACATTATAGGTGAAGTACTGTGTCTGTGTAGAACATTATAGGTGAAGTACTGTGTCTGTGTAGAACATTATAGGTGAAGTACTGTGTCTGTGTAGAACATTATAGGGTGAAGTACTGTGTCTGTGTAGAACATTATAGGGTGAAGTACTGTGTCTGTGTAGAACATTATAGGGTGAAGTACTGTGTCTGTGTAGAACATTATAGGGTGAAGTACTGTGTCTGTGTAGAACATTATAGGTGAAGTACTGTGTCTGTGTAGAACATTATAGGTGAAGTACTGTGTCTGTGTAGAACATTATAGGTGAAGTACTGTGTCTGTGTAGAACATTATAGGGTGAAGTACTGTGTCTGTGTAGAACATTATAGGGTGAAGTACTGTGTCTGTGTAGAACATTATAGGGTGAAGTACTGTGTCTGTGTAGAACATTATAGGGTAAAGTACTGTGTCTATGTAGAACATTATAGGTGAAGTACTGTGTCTGTGTAGAACATTATAGGTGAAGTACTGTGTCTGTGTAGAACATTATAGGTGAAGTACTGTGTCTGTGTAGAACATTATAGGGTGAAGTACTGTGTCTGTGTAGAACATTATAGGATGAAGTACTGTGTCTGTGTAGAACATTATAGGGTGAAGTACTGTGTCTGTGTAGAACATTATAGGGTGAAGTACTGTGTCTGTGTAGAACATTATAGGTGAAGTACTGTGTCTGTGTAGAACATTATAGGTGAAGTACTGTGTCTGTGTAGAACATTATAGGTGAAGTACTGTGTCTGTGTAGAATATTATAGATTAAGTACTGTGTCTGTGTAGAACATTATAGGTGAACTACTGTGTCTGTGTAGAACATTATAGGTGAAGTACTGTGTCTGTGTAGAACATTATAGGTGAAGTACTGTGTGTGTAGAACATCATAGGTGAAGTACTGTGTCTGTGTAGAACATTATAGGTGAAGTACTGTGTCTGTGTAGAACATTATAGGTGAAGTACTGTGTCTGTGTAGAACATTATAGGTGAAGTACTGTGTCTGTGTAGAACATTATAGGTGAAGTACTGTGTCTGTGTAGAACATTATAGGTGAAGTACTGTGTCTGTGTAGAACATTATAGGTGAAGTACTGTGTCTGTGTAGAACATTATAGGTGAAGTACTGTGTCTGTGTAGAATATTATAGATTAAGTACTGTGTCTGTGTAGAACATTATAGGTGAAGTACTGTGTGTGTAGAACATTATAGGTGAAGTACTGTGTCTGTGTAGAACATTATAGGTGAAGTACTGTGTCTGTGTAGAACATTATAGGTGAAGTACTGTGTCTGTGTAGAACATTATAGGTGAAGTACTGTGTCTGTGTAGAACATTATAGGTGAAGTACTGTGTCTGTGTAGAACATTATAGGTGAAGTACTGTGTCTGTGTAGAACATTATAGGGTGAAGTACTGTGTCTGTGTAGAACATTATAGGGTGAAGTACTGTGTCTGTGTAGAACATTATAGGTGAAGTACTGTGTCTGTGTAAAACATTATAGGTGAAGTACTGTGTCTGTGTAGAATATTATAGATTAAGTACTGTGTCTGTGTAGAACATTATAGGTGAAGTACTGTGTCTGTGTAGAACATTATAGGTGAAGTACTGTGTCTGTGTAGAACATTATAGGTGAAGTACTGTGTCTGTGTAGAACATTATAGGTGAAGTACTGTGTGTGTAGAACATTATAGGTGAAGTACTGTGTCTGTGTAGAACATTATAGGTGAAGTACTGTGTCTGTGTAGAACATTATAGGTGAAGTACTGTGTCTGTGTAGAACATTATAGGTGAAGTACTGTGTCTGTGTAGAACATTATAGGTGAAGTACTGTGTCTGTGTAGAACATTATAGGTGAAGTACTGTGTCTGTGTAGAACATTATAGGGTGAAGTACTGTGTCTGTGTAGAACATTATAGGGTGAAGTACTCTGGCTGTACCAGTGGAGGGCATTCTCGTTCACTGCTTTCCACTGTAGATTTTCACGGGCGTATCTCCCTCTCGCTCTCTCTCTCCTTCCCCCACCCCTATACCCCACCCTCTCTCTCTCTTTCCCCCACCCCTTTACCCCACCCTCTCTCTCTCTTTCCCCCACCCCTTTACCCCACCCTCTCTCTCTCTTTCCCCCACCCCTTTACCCCACCCTCTCTCTCTCTTTCCCCCAACCCTTTACCCCACCCTCTCTCTCTCTTTCTCACTCCCTCCCCTTTCTCTCTCTCCGCTCCTCCTCCTTTCTCTCTCCCTTCTCTCCCATGCTCTCTTTCTCAGTCATAGTGTTTCATCTTTCAGGTCTTTAACAGCTGGATTACAGTGTAATTATGGGACCAATATAAAGCACTAATTGTTAGATGGTTTCACATTGAGAGATGTAAGCTGTACAATACCCCTATAGCTGTAGTTGGGGGACATGTATCTGTAGTTGGGGGACATTTATGTCTTGATAGCTCTGTGTGTGTTCGTGCCTGTGTGTTTAACCAGAGAGGCCCGGTGTGAGACTGAGCCGATCAGGTGTCGGAGAGCAGAGCTGAGGAAGAGATGGAGTCCTGAAGGTCTGTTTTAGAGGTAGACAGACTACTGAGGTCGGTGTGTGTCGAGACAACGTATAGAGACGTGTGTTATTTGGTTCAGGGAGAGAGTGGGACTTGTGTGTTTCTGAAGAGAGGAGAGGGTGAGGCTGGATCCCTGTTATCCTGCAGGCCGGATCCCGGGTACTCTGCAGGCCGGGTCCTAAACCTCTCAGCAGGCTGGTGAGTGACAGACAGTAAGCTCTTTACTGGAGGACTGAGTTACTGGGTGACCAAAGCCAAATAAAGGTTTGGGCAACTTTGCCAGTCATAAGGAGTATTTGGATTCTCAGTAACCATAGCAGTTCAGCTAGCTGTTGTTTGAAAAGTCAGTAAATTCAGCATTTCTCTATATGGCTCTATCTGTGTGTCACTATCAAGGTGAAGCATTTATGTGGCAGTAAAGCAGTGGGTTGTTACAGTAAAGCAGTGGGTTGTTACAGTAAAGCAGTGGGTTTTTACAGTAAAGCAGTGGGTTATTACAGTAAAGCAGTGGGTTGTTACAGTAAAGCAGTGGGTTGTTACAGTAAAGCAGTGGGTTGTTACAGTAAAGCAGTGGGTTTTTACAGTAAAGCAGTGGGTTATTACAGTAAAGCAATGGGTTGTTACAGTAAAGCAGTGGGTTTTTACAGTAAAGCAGTGGGGTGTTACAGTAAAGCAGTGAGGTGTTACAGTAAAGCAGTGGGTTGTTACAGTAAAGCAGTGGGTTATTACAGTAAAACAGTGGGTTGTTACAGTAAAGCAGTGGGGTGTTACAGTAAAACAGTGGGGTGTTACAGTAAAGCAGTGAGGTGTTACAGTAAAGCAGTAGGTTGTTACAGTAAAGCAGTGGGTTGTTACAGTAAAGCAGTGGGTTGTTACAGTAAAACAGTGGGATGTTACAGTAAAGCAGTGGGTTGTTACAGTAAAGCAGTGGGTTGTTACAGTAAAGCAGTGGGTTGTTACAGTAAAGCAGTGGGTTGTTACAGTAAAGCAGTGGGTTGTTACGTGTTGTTACAGTAAAACAGTGGGTTGTTACAGTAAAGCAGTGGGTTGTTACAGTAAAGCAGTGGGGTGTTACAGTAAAGCAGTGGGTTGTTAGGGTAAAGCAGTGAGGTGTTACAGTAAAACATTGGGTTGTTACAGTAAAGCAGTGGGTTATTACAGTAAAACAGTGGGTTGTTACAGTAAAGCAGTGGGTTGTTACAGTAAAGCAGTGGGGTGTTACAGTAAAGCAGTGAGGTGTTACAGTAAAACAGTGGGGTGTTACAGTAAAGCAGTGGGTTGTTACAGTAAAACAGTGGGATGTTACAGTAAAGCAGTGGGTTGTTACAGTAAAGCAGTGGGTTGTTACAGTAAAGCAGTGGGTTGTTACAGTAAAGCAGTGGGTTGTTACAGTAAAGCAGTGGGTTGTTACGGGTTGTTACAGTAAAACAGTGGGTTGTTACAGTAAAGCAGTGGGTTGTTACAGTAAAGCAGTGGGATGTTACAGTAAAGCAGTGGGTTGTTACGTGTTGTTACAGTAAAGCAGTGGGTTGTTACAGTAAAGCAGTGGGTTGTTACAGTAAAGCAGTGGGTTGTTACATGTTGTTACAGTAAAACAGTGGGTTGTTACAGTAAAACAGTGGGTTGTTACAGTAAAGCAGTGGGTTGTTACAGTAAAGCAGTGGGTTGTTACAGTAAAGCAGTGGGTTGTTACGTGTTGTTACAGTAAAACAGCGGGTTGTTACAGTAAAACAGTGGGTTGTTACGTGTTGTTACAGTAAAGCAGTGGGTTGTTACAGTAAAGCAGTGGGTTGTTACAGTAAAACAGTGGGTTGTTACAGTAAAACAGTGGGTTGTTACGGGTTGTTACAGTAAAACAGTGGGTTGTTACAGTAAAGCAGTGGGTTGTTACAGTAAAGCAGTGGGTTGTTACAGTAAAGCAGTGGGTTGTTACGGGTTGTTACAGTAACACAGTGGGTTGTTACAGTAAAGCAGTGGGTTGTTACAGTAAAACAGTGGGTTGTTACAGTAAAACAGTGGATTGTTACAGTAAAACAGTGGATTGTTACAGTAAAACAGTGGGGTGTTACAGTAAAGCGGTGAGTTTTTGTAATAAAGTGCTGTTTTCTCCTTGCATCAAGTTTCACTGTATTGTCTGGCAAAGTAGAAAGGAATGTGTGTGTGAGTGTGGAGGGGTATGTACAGCTAGAGTTCTCATTTATTAAACATGGCTGTTAGAAACCCAACACACCTGTAGGCAACACACACCTCTCCCTCTTACATCTCTTTACAATGTGTGTGTGTGTGAGTGCATGCGTGTGTGCGTTCGTGCATGCCAGTGTGTGGTGAAACAAACCGATGACACAGCTAAAGGGTTAATTGCTACCTCCCAGGCTGGAGTCTCTGGAGGACCACGCCCATCCCAGAGTTCAATGGGCCGAAGGTCTTTTGTCCTCCACTGCTTCGGTCAAGACAGCGAGCAAGAAGACACCTGACCACCTCTAAACCTCTACCAAGCTTCTCCAGCCCTGTCTGATCCTCTGTTCACGGTAAGTCTTCAGTTTCCTGTTTTGGCTACTATTTACTACACAAATACAGTAGCCTATGTGGTGCTTTCTGACACTTACAGTATATCAAAGGAGGAAGACTGATTGATCACTACTTGGCACCAAATGATGACATGTTTTGCTATCGTTCTTTTTTTACATCCGTTATTAGACAGTGACAACGATGATGATCATGAACATGGTCTTTGGCCTGCTAATGCCTGCAATGCAGTGAAGAAAATGATGACAACAATAACATCTAACGTAACTGGCCCCTCTAACAGTACAACTGGTTCCAGCTTGCCCCCCCCCCCCAGTTGAAATGGTCTAGAACCGCAATGACTCACCAAAGTCTTCTAAGTAGCTGGCGGGATGAAAAATATAGCAGAATTTGTCATGCAGAACCTGTCTCAGCCAGTAGTGTTTAAATTCTGGAATATACTTGTTTCAGAGTAGCCTAGTGGTTAGAGCATTGGACTAGTAACTGGAAGGTTGCAAGTTCAAATCCTCTGAGCTGACAAGGTACAAATCTGTTGTTCTTTCCCTGAACAGGCAGTTAACCCACTGTTCCTAGGCTGTCATTGAAAATAAGAATTTGTTCTTAACTGACTTGCCTAGTAAGATAAAAACTTAGTAAGTCAATTTCTTGCTAAGTAAATGTCTAACTGGCTACTGCTATCATTCATATTTTAATAATGTAATTTAGTTATGAAGGACACCACATAATAATTAACATATCAGCTCACGACACCGCAGTTATCTCCGCAGCTGATGTTCATATGGAGATGGCTGTAAAATAATAAAACTCCTGTTCTCTACTCAGCGCAGCTGAACAACTCCTAGCCTCTGTTAGGCCAGTCGGCAGACCCGCTCTACTCAGCCAGGAGTGACTGAACGAGGGGAGCAGAGAGACCTTGGCCCCTCTCGCCCAGAACAGGACCAAACAGACACAGGCTTTTATGAAGGTGTGTTCTGGGGTGTGAGCCCCCGGGGATCAGGTGTGTGGAGGGTCAGCGAGGGGAGCTGTTAGGGTGTGTGGTGGGGGAGGGGCGAGGAGTGTGTAAAATTTACACAAGGCAGCAGGGTGTGGGTCCATTCATTTTCAATTCAGTCAATTCAAATTCAAAAATGTGCATCCGATATCAAATGAATTTCCTGAATTGACTAAACTTGAATGGAACAGTACAGAGCTGTGGGATCAAAGTCACGGCCATATATGGAGTCTACGCTGAGTGAGCCCTCAGAACAGCCTCAGTTGGACGGGCCATGGACTCTACAAGGTGTCAAAAGCGTTCCACAGGGATGCTGGCCCATGTTGACTCCATTGCTTCCCATTGTTGTTTCAAATTGGAAGGATGTCCTCTGGGTGGTGGACCATTCTTGAAACACACTGTTGAGCGTGAAAATCCCACCTGCGTTGCAGTTCTTGACACACTCAAACCGGTGCGCCTGACACCTACTACCAGACCCTGTTCAAAGGCAATTTAATGATTTGTCTTGTCCATTCACCCTCTGAATGGCACACACACACAATCCATGCCTCAATTGTCTCAAGACTTAAAAATCCTTCCTTAACCTGTCTCCTACCCTTCATCTACACTGATTGAAGTGACATCAATAAGGGATCATCGCTTTCACCTGGATTTACCTGGTCAGTCTATGTCATGGAAAGAGCTGGTGTTTCTAATGTTTTGTACACTCAGTGTATATTGAGGCCGTTCCAGGACACAACACACATCCTTATTGTCCTCGTATCTCTCCCTCGAGTTAATCAATAACCACACAACTATTTTCAATAATAATATCATCATACAGAACTGTATCATGTCGTTTTTGAGAGCTTAAACATATAGACCCTTACCTTCTGGGGCTTAGATCGTATGGTTCATTATATAGATTAGATTCTAGATTGTAGATAGTCTTATCTTCATTCTATCCTTATTCTAGTTAGCTCTGTATTCTCTGCAGCCTGTGGTAGCACACTTATCACTGTTAGAATGGGTAGATTATTGCTCAATACACTGGCAGGTCAATGGAAGCATGAGGTCACAATGGAAGCATGAGATCACAATGGAAGCATGAGATCACAATGGAAGCATGAGGTCACAATGGAAGTATGAGATCACAATGGAAGCATGAGGTCACAATGGAAGCATGAGGTCACAATGGAAGCATGTTGCCTCTTTGTCAGTTTAGAAGTCAAGTTTGTTCTGCATCTGTACCTCGCGTTTCTATTACAAATATTTCCCTTTATTGTGATGATAAATTGACTGTGTGTGTGTATCAGGTAATCTAGATAGACTGTCCAGTATGGCGAACAAGGTGACCCAGATATCACGAGAGGACCTGGAGGAGCTCCGAGAGGCTTTCAACAGGATCGGTTAGTCACACATACACACACACACACACACACACACACACACACACACACACACACACACACACACACACACACACACAGTGCTTGCAGCAAATGCTGACTCAGGTCATGGTTTATAACCAATCATAAAGCAGTATAAGTTTTTTTTTATTGGTAAGTTCACTCTGTGTTAGGGACCTGCACACCTGTTCTACTACAAAAGGTTTTGTTCTACGTGTCAGGGGTTGTCAGGTCCATCGGTGAACTGAGTGGTTGCCAGATGACTCATCATTAGAGTCAGTACATTCCTGATAAGTGAGCATCAGATTTCTACAGACTCTGTAAGTGCACTGCTGTTCATCAGACCCAATTAGGAGATGTTAGATCATCTAGAGGTTAGAGAGGGAGATAGGTAACCTATATGTTAGAGAGGGAGATAGGTAACCTAGAGGTTAGAGAGGTAACCTAGAGGTTAGAGAGGTAACCTAGAGGTTAGAGAGGGAGTTAGGTAACCTAGAGGTTAGAGAGTTAACCTAGAGGTTAGAGAGGAAATATATAACCTAGAGGTTAGAGAGGGAGATAGGTAACCTAGAGGTTAGAGAGGTAACCTAGAGGTTAGAGAGTTAACATAGAGGTTAGAGTGGGAGATAGGTAACCTAGAGGTTAGAGAGTTAACATAGAGGTTAGAGTGGGAGATAGGTAACCTAGAGGTTAGAGAGGAAATATATAACCTAGAGGTTAGAGAGGAAATATATAACCTAGAGGTTAGAGTGGGAGATAGGTAACCTAGAGGTTAGAGAGTTAACATAGAGGTTAGAGTGGGAGATAGGTAACCTAGAGGTTAGAGAGGAAATATATAACCTAGAGGTTAGAGAGGAAATATATAACCTAGAGGTTAGAGTGGGAGATAGGTAACCTAGAGGTTAGAGAGGGAAATATATAACCTAGAGGTTAGAGTGGGAGATAGGTAACCTAGAGGTTAGAGAGGGAAATATATAACCTAGAGGTTAGAGTGGGAGATAGGTAACCTAGAGGTTAGAGAGGGAGATAGGTAACCTAGAGGTTAGAGAGGAAATATATAACCTAGAGGTTAGAGTGGGAGATAGGTAACCTAGAGGTTAGAGAGGGAAATATATAACCTAGAGGTTAGAGAGTTAACATAGAGGTTAGAGTGGGAGATAGGTAACCTATATGTTAGAGAGGGAGATAGGTAACCTAGAGATTAGAGAGGTAACCTAGAGGTTAGAGAGGGAAATATATAACCTAGAGGTTAGAGAGTTAACATAGAGGTTAGAGTGGGAGATAGGTAACCTAGAGGTTAGAGAGTTAACATAGAGGTTAGAGTGGGAGATAGGTAACCTAGAGGTTAGAGAGGAAATATATAACCTAGAGGTTAGAGAGGGAGATAGGTAACCTAGAGGTTAGAGAGGAAATATATAACCTAGAGGTTAGAGAGGGAGATAGGTAACCTAGAGGTTAGAGTGGTAAACTAGAGGTTAGAGTGGGAGATAGGTAACCTATATGTTAGAGAGGGAGATAGGTAATCTAGAGGTTAGAGTGGGAGATAGGTAACCTAGAGGTTAGAGTGGTAACCTATAGGTTAGAGAGGTAACCTAGAGGTTAGAGTGGGAGAGAGGTAACCTAGAGGTTAGAGTGGGAGATAGGTAACCTAGAGGTTAGAGAGGAAATATATAACCTAGAGGTTAGAGAGGGAGATAGGTAACCTAGAGGTTAGAGAGGAAATATATAACCTAGAGGTTAGAGAGGGAGATAGGTAACCTAGAGGTTAGAGAGGGAGATAGGTAACCTAGAGGTTAGAGAGGAAATATATAACCTAGAGGTTAGAGAGGGAGATAGGTAACCTAGAGGTTAGAGAGGGAAATATATAACCTAGAGGTTAGAGAGGGAGATAGGTAACCTAGAGGTTAGAGTGGTAAACTAGAGGTTAGAGTGGGAGATAGGTAACCTATATGTTAGAGAGGGAGATAGGTAATCTAGAGGTTAGAGTGGGAGATAGGTAACCTAGAGGTTAGAGAGGTAACCTATAGGTTAGAGAGGTAACCTAGAGGTTAGAGTGGGAGAGAGGTAACCTAGAGGTTAGAGTGGGAGATAGGTAACCTAGAGGTTAGAGTGGGAGAGAGGTAACCTAGAGGTTAGAGTGGGAGATAGGTAACCTAGAGGTTAGAGAGGTAACCTAGAGGTTAGAGTGGGAGATAGGTAACCTAGAGGTTAGAGAGGTCATCTAGAGGTTAGAGTGGGAGATAGGTAACCTAGAGATTAGAGAGGTAACCTAGAGGTTAGAGAGGGAGATATATAACCTAGAGGTTAGAGAGGTAACCTAGAGGTTAGAGAGGGAGACAAATAGCTAAACGGTTGCTGGTTCATATCCTGAACCCGGAGATGACAAGAGGGGAGGGAACTAGTAACGGGCCTCCATTTTG